>NC_086155.1:151545869-151845869 GCF_035149785.1 Candoia aspera | reverse complement strand
GAGAAAATTCTGGGGGAATTCTGGGAGTTGAAGTCCACATATCTTAAAGTTGCTGAGGTTGAGAAACACTGCTATAGAGTATAACCTCACCTTGATTTTGTTTAAAATCAGGCGGGACAGAAATTTAGATAGGCTTTCCAGATTCTGTTATTATAACCTGCAACAATAGCAATTCCAGGCAGCATTCCTGGAATTCCTGCACTGTCTGTTTCTTGACCTGGCCTGCCTCAGAGGGCTGACAACTTGTAGCATCGCCTCCTAGTATCCCCTCTAGCCTCTAAGATTCTCTTCTGCTTCTGTTCATCTTTTCAAAGTGGACATGGAGCAGGTGGGCTTGGTGTTGTGGCCACATCTTTTGTTTTTCTAAGAATGGCTCTGGGGTATTCTTAGAAAATAAATTCTGGGACATATGGAACCAAAATATGTCACTGAAAATATAGGTTATACTTAAAGAAGGTGCTTTGCAGCATGTTTCCTTTCTATAATTTGTTTAATAAAACTTTTTGAAAAACTAGGGGGCCTGGGAAGCCTGTTGGATGACAAGTGAGGTGTTGGTAGGCATATTGAGTGTCACACTGGTATCCCAGAGTACAGTATAATCAACTTCCTCAACAGCTATATATTTAGGGGGAAATAAACTAGCATCCACTCAAAATATGTAAGGATCAAGGCAGATGAGCGAACCCTTCAGTTTAATTACAGTTCTGATGTGCTAAATTTGATCATATGGTTCCTTTTTTAAGAACATCTCCGTATTTACTTGCAAATGCTGGTTTCTCTTCTCTATCTTCCCTTCTTGATCTGTCTACCAAGTTACAATAGAATTATAACTGACTGACTCCTTCAGAGCCTGGGAGGCTACGTTTATTAACACAAATACTGCTAAAGAAGTGAATTCAGTGAACACAGACACTCACACACACACACAACTTGCCATATTGTCCTTGCTTACAGCAGGGATCTTGGTACTGTTGAGAAAGCCCAAACTCCCAGTCCCCAACCCCCTTAACGTGCACTGAAATATTGGGATTTGAATTAGAGGCTAATCAGAGGCAGCAGATAAAGTGACGTGTCTCAGCCCTGCCTTTTTGTAGCCAATTACTCCAGGCTCCTAGTGGTCATGTCTTCCGTGTATTTTCTTTAATTAGCACTTCATTAGCTTGGCTTCAGAAAGCTGAGCCGAGAGAAAACTTTTCCAAATCTTCCAAATGGTTGCAAAGCAGGAGGTGATTAAATTTAGTTTTAAGCAATAGGCAGCCTTTGAATCTACAGAGCACTTTTTAAAAGTTGTGCTCCCAATATTGTGCTCTTGGAGTGATGTTATGCTGTCAGTATCTGGGGGAAAAAAAAGCAGCCTCACATCATTAAGCTATTTTTCTGCCTGCTATTGATTGGGATCTATTATAAGAAGAAGAATCTTGACATTTGTCTCAGCCATGAAATGTAGTCTGAATGTTGTTGACAGAACAAAGTAATACAGCCTTATGTAGGTTTTACAGTTATTCTGGCAATCACAAAACTATTGGGCTGGAAGAACTACATACTGTACACACAAGGCACCTGGGCAAAATCTTACATGTTCAAATGCATAAATAGATTATTTATCCACGCTGCAGTCTGCAGCAGATAAATATCAGAAGTGACCAAGGTGCTATGTATTTCAAGTGTCTCTACAGGACAATAATGAGAAACAAAAGGACAAATGAAAACAGAAATATTTTGCCCCAGAAAATAAAATAGGTTATATAACTTGGGTTTATTCTTTCCTGGCCCATGTGAGTAACTGGTAATAATGTTCAGAACCTCTGACAAAAGTAATTTTAGGAGTAGATCATGTTAAATCAAAGGCTTGGAGTAATATAGGCCCATATCATTGGGGAAAATAAGGGGAGCCTGCACCATGAAATCTTCAGCAAAGGACCGTTACCTTGTCGTGGTGCTGGAGCTTGAGCACCTCAATGATGCCATGAGCTAAACCGTGAAGGGCCACCCAAGACGGGAAGGTCATGACAGACAGGTCAGACTAAATGAGATCCCTGGGGAAGGTAATGGCAACCCACCCCAGTATTCTTGCCGTGAAAACTCAATGGATCAGTACATCCAGAGATATGTTGGTATACCATCGGAAGATGAGACCCCCAGGTTGGAAGATGATCAAAATGCTACTGGGGAGGAACAGAGGATGAGTTCAACTAGCCCCAGATGTAAAGATGCAGCTAGCTCAAAGCCGAAAGGACGGCTAGCGGCCAACGGTGCTGGTGGTGAACAGCGAATCCGATGTTCTAAGGATCAACACACCATTGGAACCTGAAATGTAAGATCTATGAGCCAGGGCAAATTGGATGTGGTTATTGGTGAGATGTCAAGATTAAAGATAGGCATTTTGGGCGTCAGCGAACTGAAATGGACTGGAATGGGCCACTTCACATCAAATGACCACCAGATCTACTACTGTGGACAAGAGGACCACAGAAGAAATGGAGGAGCCTTCATAATTAATAGTAAAGTGGCTAAAGCAGTGCTTGGATACAATCCCAAAAACGACAGAATGATCTCAATTTGAATTCAGGGCAAGCCATCTAACATCACAGAGATCCAAATATATGCCCCAACCACAGATGCTGAAGAAGCTGAAGTAGAGCAGTTCTATGAGGATCTGCAGCACCTACTGGACAACATGCCTAAAAGAGATGTTATTTTCATCATGGGAGACTGGAATGCTAAGGTGGGCAGTCAAATAACACCTGGAATTACAGGTAAGCATGGTCTGGGAGAACAAAACGGAGCAGGATATAGGCTATAGAATTTTGCCAAGACAACTCACTCTGCATAACAAACACTCTCTTCCAACAACCTAAGAGATGGCTTTATACATGGACTTCATCAGATGGAAAACACTGAAACCAGATTGACTACATCCTTTGCAGCCAAAGGTGGCGGACATCTATACAGTCGGTAAAAACAAGACCTGGAGCTGACTGCAGTTCTGATCATGAACTTCTTATTGCACAGTTTAGGATCAGACTAAAGAGATTAGGGAAGACCCACAGATCAGCTAGATATGAGCTCACTAATATCCCTAAGGAATATGCAGTGGAGGTGAAGAATCGATTTAAGGGACTGGACTTAGTAGATAGGGTCCCAGAAGAACTCTGGACAGAAGTTGGCAGCATTGTTCAGGAGGCGGCAACAAAATACATCCCAAAGAAAGAGAAAACCAAGAAGGCAAAATGGCTGTCTGCTGAGACACTAGGAGAAGCCCAAGAAAGAAGGAAAGCAAAAGGCAACAGTGATAGGGGGAGATATGCCCAATTCAATGCAAAATTCCAGAGGTTAGCCAGAAGAGATAAGGAATTATTTTCAAACAAGAAATGCGTGGAAGTGGAAGAAGAGAATAGAATAGGAAGGACAAGAGACCTCTTCCAGAAAATTAGAAACATCGGAGGTAAATTCCAGGCCAAAATGGGTATGACCAAAAACAAAAATGGCAAGGACCTAACAGAAGAAGAAGAGATCAAGAAAAGGTGGCAAGAATATACAGAAGACCTGTATAGGAAGGATAACAATATCAGGGATAGCTTTGATGGTGTGGTCAGTGAGCTAGAGCCAGACATCCTGAAAAGTGAGGTTGAATGCGCCTTAAGAAGCATTGCTAATAACAAGGCAGCAGGAGACGACGGCATCCCAGCTGAACTGTTCAAAATCTTGCAAGATGATGCTGTCAAGGTAATGCATGCTATATGCCAGCAAATTTGGAAAACACAGGAATGGCCATCTGTCATGCGCTGCCTGCCTCTGAATAATACTCAGACACTGGTTCGTGGATCAGGCTCTGATTTATTCACAGCGCAGTTACAGCGTCGGAAGAAAAAAGCTGAGAGTGACAGGAGCGCGCCGGTGCGGGGTTTAAATACCCCGCGCCGGTCAGCGCCCCCTCACTCGCGGTCACGTCACCCCCCTTTGTCCAATACGTTGCCCTGCCGGTGGGTGAGGGGTTGTGAGGCCCCGCTGGCGTTCCGGGATCGCCCATCATCAGGTTTTCTATTCCTCTGGTGATTGCTGTCAGCTGGGCGATCTCCGGTGTATTGGCGCTGATGGCTTGGGTGTGCTCCGTGATCCGTTTAGTTATTGTTTGTTGGCCGTTAGTCGTTGTGGGTTGATGGCTACTTATCTTGAGCCCCTTCACCTATTTCCTTGCTATTGTCATGTGTGCCATTGCGCTGATGACTTCAGCTCAACGGCACTCATGACACCATCAGACTGGAAAAAATCAACTTATATCCCCATACCAAAAAAGGGAAACACTAAAGAATGTTCAAACTATCAAACAGTGGCACTCATTTCACATGCAAGTAAGGTAATGCACAAGATCCTTCAAGGTAGACTTCAGCAATTCATGAAGCGAGAATTGCCAGATGTACGAGCTGGGTTTAGAAAAGGCAGAGGAACTAGGGACCAAATTGCCAATATCTGCTGGATAATGGAAAAAGCCAGGGAGTTTCAGAAAAACATCTATTTCTGTTTTCTTGACTATTCTAAAGCCTTTGACTGTGTGGACCATAACAAATTGTGGCAAGTTCTTAGTGGTATGGGGATACCAAGTCATCTTGTCTGCCTCCTGAAGAATCTGTGTAACGACCAAGTAGCAACAGTAAGAACAGACCACGGAACAACAGACTGGTTTAAGATTGGGAAAGGAGTACGGCAGGGCTGTATACTCTCACCCTACCTATTCAACTTGTATGCAGAACACATCATGCAACATGCTGGGCTTGAGGAATGCAAGGCTGGAGGTAAAATCGCTGGAAGAAACATTAACAATCTCAGATATGCAGATGATACCACTTTGATGGCTGAAAGCGAAGAGGAACTGAGGAGCCTTATGATCAAGGTGAAAGAAGAAAGTGCAAAAGCTGGCTTGCAGCTAAACCTCAAAAAAACCAAGATTATGGGCAACCAGCTTGATTGATAACTGGCAAATAGAGGGAGAAAATGTAGAAGCAGTGAAAGACTTTGTATTTCGAGGTGCGAAGATTACTGCAGATGCTGACTGCAGTCAGGAGATCAGAAGACGCTTAATCCTTGGAAGAAGAGCAATGACAAATCTCGATCAAATAGTTAAGAGCAGAGGCATCACACTGACAACAAAGGCCCGCATAGTTAAAGCAATGGTGTTCCCTGTAGTAACATATGGCTGCGAGAGCTGGACCATAAGGAAGGCTGAGAGAAGGAAGATCGATGCTTTTGAACTGTGGTGTTGGAGGAAAATTCTGAGAGTGCCTTGGACTGCAGGAAGATCAAACCAGTCCATCCTCCAGGAAATAAAGCCAGACTGCTCACTTGAGGGAATGATATTAAGGGCAAGACTGAAATACTTTGGCCACATAATGAGAAGACAGGACACCCTGGAGAAGATGCTGATGCTAGGGAGAGTGGAGGGCAAAAGGAAGAGGGGCCGACCAAGGGCAAGGTGGATGGATGATATTCTAGAGGTGACGGACTCGTTCCTGGGGGAGCTGGGGGTGTTGACGACTGACAGGAAGCTCTGGCGCGGGCTGGTCCATGAAGTCACGAAGAGTCAGAAGCGACTGAATGAAGAAACAACAGCACCACTAAATTCCTTGCTAAAAATTCCAATTTTTTACAGACAAATAATTTTAAAAGAATTGCACTGGAAAAGTGAGTTCATTTTCTATGGCATTGCAAGCTACTTCACAGTGAATATGTCAGGCTTCCTGAACCAAAAATCAGCAGTAAATCACAGATTTCCCAAAACTTTACACTTTAGTTTGGCTTCTCATTTTGACTGGGTAGAAGACTCACTGATACTGCTTGGCTAGACTAGACAAAAGTGAAATAATAAAACTACAGTTGATTTCCAGTGCAAAGATGAAATTATATTTATAACCTCAGTTGTTTAAACTTGCAATTCTTCCTCTTATCTTGCATATTTAGTGGATAATTGGCACAGCACTTGGTAGCTTTGAAGCTGAGCGATTGTTCTAGATTTACATAATAATAAATAATCATCGTTGCCCTGAGAACTGTTGGTTTCCACTCTGTTTCAACCTGTACAAATACGAACAACTTTGGATCCTCTTTGTCTTTAAGAGCTTTTAGAATGGAAGCCCACATCCACATTCCCAACAGCTATTGGAGGTCTTAGCTCCCAGACCTTTCTACAGATGTGCAAAACATGGCAATTTGGAAACAGAACACTCCACAGAACTCTGGAACATTCCATTCCTTCTCCAGATATATCAGTCTTTTCAACTCACATTAACAGAAAACAAGATTCTCCCAGAGGATTCTTCCTGTCTCAGAGGGCAGGAAAATGTTACAGCAATTTTAGGCAACTGGATTGCTTTCCCTTTAGAAAGTTGTTAAGGCAGAGACTTTCTCATTGTTTCATTCATGGCCTCTGTGTGAACTGTGAGGAGGCTATCCTTTAACTGATAAGTGAGGAATGTCCAAATGGTCAGATGTGAATCTCTCTCAGGATCTCAAGACCAAGCCACTACAAGACCATTCTGAAGCTCCCCTGGACCATGCCATTGTGGGGGTGGTTTAACAGTTAAGGAAGAAAATAAGTTGGAAGTGGCTTGAGGTGCTTTGTGGGTGGGCTGGGTCCCAAACAGGCCTGTTTTCTCTAGAATGCCATGTCAAATAGCTGACTGTGTCCCAATACAGGACATTATGTGTCAACACCAGCCACTTTTACTGGTATCTTTCACGCATCCCCTCAAATGTAATGAGCAGTGATAAACAGAATTAAGAAAATAAGAAAGGATCAGAATAGTATAAAGAGCAGCTTTCTGGACATAAATCAAAGGGCAAAGGGATAGGTAATCTGGACAATAGGTTGCCACAATAATCCAAGTGAGATATAATCAGATCATGAACCAATTGCTTAGCTGGCTCAGTAGCGAGGAACTGATAGCCAAATGCTAAAGGCCAACAGGGAATTCAGTGTATCATTGTGGCTTTAATTGGGAAAGGAAGCAACAGAGTTGGCAAGCTTAGTTCTCCCCTTCTCCCCAACAATGCCTCCTCATAGAACTGGATGCCCTCCTATTATTAGTTTCCAAAAAACCTTAAATATACCACAGAATTTGATCTATTCCCTCCTGTACTATCAGAGAAATCATGATGGATGTCATAATCACCTCATATGGTTCTTCCAGTGAGGAGATTTATTTATTTATTTCTCAAATTTTTGCTACTGTCCATCTCCCCCCCCAAGAGGGACTCTGAGCGGTTTACAACAAGTTAATCAATTAAACATTAAAAACAGTAATCATAAATAATACAGAAAATATAGTACAATACAATAGAAAACAGAAAACAGAAAATAGAAATCCAAATGGCTATAAAAGATTGTAAATATGAGGGGAGCACTCTAAGGTGCCAGCCATCCCCAGGAATGACTACCCCCCTCCCCACCCCAAGCACAGCAGCAGAGCCAGGTCTTCAGGGACTTCCGGAAGGTCAGGAGGGATGGAGCTTGCCTGACCTCTGGTGGCAGGATGTTCCAGAGGGTGGGAGCCACTGCAGAGAAGTCCCACTTCCTGGACTCTGCCAAATGGAATTCTTTTACCAATGGGGTCTGTGACATTATAGTGAAGGAACTACAGAATGAGGGTCCAGATGACCCTGTAGGTTCACAAATATGTATGTTACTGATGGTCTGTGCCAAAGAAATGAGAAAGCCATATAAATCACTATAACAAGAGAAAGACATTCTGGAATTCAAAATGTTTGAATTATAGAATCCCTAGGTGGTAGTACTAGTCCTAACTTAGTTTCGCTTTCTCTCAAACTGCAAATAGTTGTGTAGCTTAGTATCTTGCTCTCTTTCTCTCCTACAAATTCTACTTGTGTCTTTCAACAAAATCCAATACATGAAAGTACTACCATACAACAAATTAAAAAATGTGGTTGGAAAATACTCTCAAATAATGCATTCCTAAATACCTTAATTACCTTGATTGACCAGACTGTCGCCAGACAGAGTCCTGCTGGTCACAACTCGCTTTCCATTCTTCTCGATTCCTGGCTTTTCTTCTCCAGGTTCAGCCAAAGTCCTTGATGATTGGATCTTCCCATCTCTTTGGAGGCTGGCCGATAGGTCTTTTTACTTCTCTTGGATACCATTCAGCAACTGCTGTTGTCCAACGGCCATCCAACATGCGCATGACGTGTCGTGCCCAGTGTAGCTTCCATTTTTGATATTTGATGATGACATCATTTATTCCCCTTTGTGTTCTAATCTGCCTGCTTGGGAGGTGGTCTCAGAGAGAAACTTTCAGCATGGATCTTTCCATAGCTCTTACTACTCTAGAAAGCTCTTCCTCTTCTGCCTTTGTTAGCGACCATGTTCCACTTCCATATAGCACCGCTGATAAGACAGTCGAATTAAAGAGATTAGCACACAGTTTTCTGTCTATCTTTTCATTCTGTAAGACTTCCCTAATGGAGTTGTATCTAGCCCATCCAGCTTTCTTGCTTCTAGCCAGTTTCTCTCTTTGATCTTTGTTCATTTTGATTAGCTGTCTCAGGTAGACATAGTGGTCTACCTCTTCGAGAAGTTCATTCTGAAGCCTCATTTGGAATTTTGGAAGGTTCCCTGTCTGCATATATTTTGTTTTAGTGTGATTCATCTTTAGACCCACATTTCTGCCTTCGGCATCAAGTTTTTGAAGTATTTTTTGCAGCTTTTGAGCATCCTTTGCGATCAGTACAACATCGTCTGCAAATCTGAGATGGTTTATCTTCTCTCCGTTTATATCAATTCCATCTTCCCATTTCATTTTGCGCATGATGTTTTCAAAACAAGCATTGAAAAGTTTAGGTGAGATCGTATTGCTTTGCTTTACATCTTTCTCCATTGGTATTCGTATTTCGGTTTCAAAGAGAGTAATATTTGTGAAGCAGTTGGTATTTGTTTCTTTGAGCAGCGCGATGTAGTTGGAGTTGATTGCTTGTTCACTGATCGCTTGTATTACTGCATTGACTTCGACACTGTCAAATCCTTTATAGTCCACAAATGTGATAGCAAGCAGAAATTTATATTCTCTTGACCATTTGATGAGCTGAGTAAGAGTGAATATATGATCAGTAGTGTTGTACTTGCTTCTGAAGCTGGCCTGCTCTCGCGGCTGTTGCTCGTCTAAAGTTCTTGTAAGAGGGTTTCTAATCACTTTTGTGAATAGCTTATAGACAGTTGATAATAAGCAAATCAGCCTATAATTTTTGAGATCTTTGCGATCTCCTTTCTTGTACAGTAGGACTCTAGTAGGCTCCTTCCAGCAGTCAGAATTTTTTTGCATCTCTATGTACCTGTGAAGTGCTCCGCCAGTGCTTTCCATAGTTCGTGACCTCCAGCCCTCAGTATTTCCATTGTTATACCATCTTTTCCTGGAGCTTTCCCCAGTGTCATCTGGTGGATGGTGTGCCAAACTTCACTTATTAGAATGGGTGGTATATGCTTGGTCGTGGTGGTCAATGGTGGCCTTGGAATGTCCAGATGGAATGCAAACAGGTCCGTGTAGAATTCTTTGCAGATTTGCTTGATGTCTTGCTTTCCCGTCTTTTCTTTTCTATTTTTATCTTTTAATGCTGCTATTGTTGTTTTGTGCAGTACTATTTCCCGTTTGCAGTTTCTGATGCTGCTTTGCTTATTTGCTACCTCAAGAAGTTTCTGCTCTCGGAATTTCTCCAGATCTTCTTCCAGTTTCCTCCATATTAATTTGCAGAAGAGAGAGTATTTGATGTTATTCTGAGCAGTTCTAGCCATCTCTTTTGAAGAAACATTTTGGTCTCTTCTGAAATTCTTCCTTTTGTCTCTTTTGGCTTCATCATTCTTGCTTCTTTAATGCATTGCATCAGCTTCTCAATGAAGTTGTTACAGTCTTCATTATGATTTTCTACCATGTTCCAGTTCATCTTTGAAATGCTTTCCTTCAGGACATTTTCGTCAAGAGATTTTGATAACTGCTTCTGATCTGCAAATCATAGGATTTTCTTCTTGATCTTCTCATCAAACATTAGTCTTGCCCTTAGGATCTGGTGGTCACTGCCTGTATTAAATAAAGGCACTACAGAGACATCTTTCCGCAATCTTCTTTTGTCGATCAGAATATAGTCAATTTCATTCTTCTTCCTTGCATTTGGAGTGATCCAGGTCCATCATCTTTTAATACTCTTCTTAAACCAGGTATTGCCAACATATAGTTTGCTGGTTTCTACCACTGTCGCAAGCTTTTCACTTCTTTTCTTCCTTTCACCGGATCTATACTTTCCAATAAATTTTTCCCCTACAGCTTGTTTTCCAATTATCACTTTGAAGTCGCCAATTGCCATTGTATATGTTGTTTTCTGAGACAGAGCATTTGAGAGCTCTTCATAAAAGCTATCCACTTCATTGTCATCGCTCTGACTTGGTGCATATACCTGAACAACCTTGAGTGGGCTGCTGGGACTTAGTTTAATAAGAAGAGATCCGATTCACGCTGATGAAATATTGCACGATATGATTTTCAAAGACCATTCCTTGCTAACAATGAAACCAATTCCTCCAGTTGTTCATGGGACATCTCTTTTACCGAGTCTTACTGTGCTTCTTTCTTACCAGGTTGCTTCTAACTCTTTCCTCCGTCGTGTTTCACACAAACCGAGGATGTTGCACCTCAGTTTGGCTTTTTCTTCCATGAGATGGTTTAGATAATCATCCCCCACTAATGTTTGACAGTTGTAGGTACATAGCAAGAGGGCCATGGTTGATTGGGTTGGTGGCCTGCCTCCTGAGATTCTTAGCAGCCTCTGGTCGATTGAGCTCTGCACTGCCACCTTAGCACGGTTCAAGAGACCTGCAGGGAACTGAGGCCCATTTCACGAGTTATTTTAGCCACAGATTTGAGTCACCCGCTGGCTAGGCTGTCAGTGACCTGTGTGCCTCCTCAACTTAACTAGCCAAGACCTAAAGGGTAAAACCCTTCAGCCAACAGCTTGATGCCTTCATGTCTTGGTAGAACCTGCCAGAGAATACACTCCCCATAGTTCACCGTCACACAGCCAGGGTCACCGCTGCACTACTATGAGGTGTGAGGTAGGACTTTGCAGCAGGTATTCCTAAATGCTAGACTATAACCAAACACAGCCTATTATATAAGAATTGTTTTGCAGATATTAAACAAAAATATGGGTTTAAGTGAAAAAGAAGATACTGTAGATCTTGAAGATTAAACTGCAAGTTGCTCTTTCCAGCATTCACTTCCAAAGTTTTCCTCCTTCTCCTATAATATCAGCAAAAAGGACTACTTAAGCAACATATTCAAAAGTATTATAACCTGCTCCATCTATGTGCAAACATTTTCAATATTTTTACTTGTAGACAAAATGACACCTGAAAATCAGGAAACTGATCATGCTTTTGCAAGAGTAATATATTCTTCTGGGAAGCCATTGTCAATAACTGAACATATTATTGGAACAAAGCTTTTAAATTACTCAGACCATCAAAACAAATCTTAATCCTGATGGTTTCATTCCTACTCTTCAAATTATTTTCCATCTCTCTGACCCAGTGAACTCTTTGACATCTTGTTTGCAGACAACTACTAACTTAGCTAGCAGAGAGCTAAAACTTTGAGAAGTCTTTAAACTACCATTTTCTGTGAAAGAGTAACAGAGTTAACAGGTGACAAAAGAAGTGTCATAGAGATTGAGATTCAAGTGATGGCTGGTTCAGCTAAAGCATAATTTTAAACAAGTAAAAATTAATTGAGGAGAAAGATGTTTCAGAAACTGGAAAAAAGAACCACATAGATTGAATGGATTTGTCATAGATGTCAAAAGCTTTCGAGCAGCTTGTATCCTCTGGTACTTTCAAGAAGAATAAATCAGTGGAGACTACTGTTCCAATAACTCCCTGTCATCAAAGCCAATAGAATTCAGGGAACTATAATCCAACATATATGGATGAGATCAAGTTAGGGGAGGCAGTTTTAGAAATAATTAATGCTTGTCTATGTTGGAATATACTTTAGTACAAGGAAATTGTGATGTTGCTGTTTCTCCTTGGGAAATGGTTGATCAGCTGAATATTAAATCCTTCTAAACTGAGCAAACTAGGGGTGGATGTACTACTTTGTTTTGGCATTATTTTTACTTAGATGGATAGTGCCAGAAGCAAATATTGTTTCACTTTGGACTTAGTCGGAGGAGCCCATGTTCTCATCAAACTCATCAAAGCTTTAGTCTCTGCAAGCATTTGCTGATATCTGTTTAAATGTTACAGCTTCATTATGGCTGCTGTTCATAAATGCTTGAAGGATGTTTTTTAAAAAAGCCAATAGGTGGCAGCATTCAATCCAGTATTTGTTAATGGTCCTTATTCCAACATTACCGAAGTATTTCAGTATAAATGAAACCAAACCAAACCTAAATATATTACTAATTCAAATGTATAATTTGAAACACTAACAGAATATGGAGTTTCTGACTGGTTGGCATAGAGATCACAAGCTAAGTCAACTTTTCCCAATCCAACATTAATAAACACAAAAGACCCAATGGATATCCAACAGGAGGGACCACGTTAGCATGACAATTATTCATATCAGGACATAATACATATGTGGCTTGTGGCATGAAGTCTTCTGGAAAGTATGTATGCCTTTTTCTAAAAGACCTAGATTAAGAAGCTGGAAAATTCAGGGTAACATCAATGAACAGGTAAAGTTTTTTTAAAAAAATACTATTTATACCATAGATAAGAAGTAGACTGAACCTTCCTCTTACCCATGGCATATTTTTTTTTAATACCATGAATAAGAGGCAGCCTCAGAATGGACATGTAGTGCTGCAGCAATCCCAACATTCTTCTGCTGAAAAGGATAATTTGTTCTGTCTGCTATAAATTATTTGCAGCCAAGTTTCTGCACAATTCTTCTATGGAGTTCAGTTAGGCCCATATTCCAACAACACTATACTGGAATAAGTACAATTTGAGTTTTGAGAGCAAAACTCCATATATGTGTTAAATGCAATTCTGCATCTGGAGACTGGAATGCCTAGGCTGGAAACCTGATCTTGGTTGGTGAGGTGCAGTTTCTGATTTAAGCTAAACTTTTGTCCAGTAAGCTTGGCTCTTTTAAACTTTCTTGATAAATATCAGCTGACTTGGAAGAAAGATGTATTTGACAAATTGCTAGCATATTGTCTTTCATCAGAACATTTGCTATCAATGTACAATATAAAAAAGCAAGAGACATTCTAAACAAGAAATTCTGGATGCTGAAATGCAAAACAATCTAAATCTAGTATCCAATGTATTAGATGTTAAAGAAAGAATATTAAGATGTTGCTGATTGACTATCTGACTATCTTGGAATTGCTGAGATACCATAGAACTTTCTCCTGGATCCACTGTAATGTATAGCCATCTACCTTCCTGTAGGGTCTTTTCAATGAAATTCTTTATATGGAATAGACATTTCATTTGGGGTCAGGTGCAGTTGAAACAGGTAGCCATACTGCAGGTTTTATAGGGAGATTTAAGTAAGATTATTTCACTTTTTTATCAACATTTACAGGTTGTCTAGATGACTTCTATTCTCTCTCTTTTATTGTCAAATAGGCACTTGAATATATTGCATACCATGTAGCCAAATTCTGTTCCACAGTGTGTGTATTGCCTGACATGAGCTAATAATACACTCTTTTCACTATATTAAAAATCTAGTGAACTTTGCTGTTGTTACTATACTATATTAGTACTACACTAGTTTAAGCTATATCTATTTTTGTTTGCCTTATTTTAATGTTACTTGCTTTCAGCTGTAATAAATAGCCAGATATTCTTAGGGTATTTGGATAGATATCTATTCCAGATAGTTACAAAATAGCTGTACAACTAATTTATACATCTAAGGCATCGATGTGACTATTGGCCTAAAACATTATCAATAACTAGATTTTTCTTATACCAACTATTAATTAAGAATTATAGATAAAAAGTTTCTACACCAGAGATGCAACTACTTTCAAACTCCTTCATATTGCTCCTGCTTATCAATTTTATAAGAACTTTAGTCTTAAACAATGGCAAATATATATATATATATGTGTGTGTGTGTGTGTGTGTGTGTATACATTTGTATAGCAAAGGAAAAAAATCATGAGTTAAATACAAAGTGTTACAAGACACAAAGGAAAGAGGAGGATTGGGTTTATAGGATTTGAAATGCAAAATTTGCATTTTGCAGCTTGTTGTTTGGTCTGGATGAAAGAATGGCTGTTGCTGAGAAACAAGAGACTTTTAGAGTTAGAAGATCATGACCTGAGGTTTGGATGGCATGGAAACTTATGGTACGATAAAGTTAAAATTAATGTGAATTTTGAAAATCATTTTATTAGATGTGTCTCATTGAGAATGGAATAGATATAAACCCAAGTTGTGCCCAAAAACAACTCTGTGGATCTCAGCTCAAGAAGCATTCCACAGAAGAAAAACAACAGCCAAAGACAGATGCTTGATGTACAGAAGCCACATCTTTATGTCTTTATATTTTTCCTTATACCTTGTTCTTTCTCTTTCTATCTTCTTTTAGTTTTGTTTCTTATTGCACTTTCAGCTGTTTATGTTATTTCTTTTTCACTTTTTCTGTTCTAATGTAGTTTGTTGTAATTAATAGTATTATTCTTAAAACTTTTAATAAACATTATATATAATAAAGATTCTTAGTCACCCTGAGTAAGTGCCAATACACCTCAAATACCTTTTAGTTGGTGGGATGTGGGCTTTCAAGGTAATCCCTAGATTATAGATTCAGCTTGCATAGTATAGAAGCTTATAATGAATAAGGATAATGAATGGAAAGGAAAGAAGATGTGGAAGCTGCTAGGAACAGAAGGAGAATAATTATGTTACAAGTGCCACAAAAAATATGTAAAGTGATCTTAATGACAAGCCTGAAAAAGGATGGTGGGTGGAATGATGAAGTGAAAGATGCTGAGAAATATAAGAGAATGATTTCTGTAAAAAATGAGGACGAAAGCAAAGTATTGTATAATGTGTGTAGAAAGGAAAAGATAATTGCGAAGAATGTAGTTAAAGAGAGCAAGATACTGTTAGGATTAAAAGAGACAGAAAAAAAGCAGAGTGATTTTGATGGAAATAAAATCTATTTGGAAGACAGTGAAAAGATCTAAACGAGAAATCTCCTGCAGAGTGAATGGAATTAATAATGAAAGTGTAGAAATTTAGGATGAAATCAGTTTGTAATGAAAATGAAGGGCTGGATTGCTAGAAGGTGTATTTAGAGATTTTCATGGGAATGTCAGCCTATTTAGAGGGATGGAAGTGAAACAAATGCTATAAATGTTACTGTCCAAGAAAAAAGAAATGAGGGAAAGAAAGTAATAAATGTTGTGGGAAATGGTAGGGGGGGCAGGTATAGTTGGTATAACGGAAGAAGTGTTAACATATGGCTGCAGTTTGCAAATGTACAACTTCTTTAACTGTAATGTATATGTAATGACTTAGTCTGTCCCAAACAATTGGAAGAGTATTTTTATCGTTCTCCTATGTAAAGGGAGAAGTAGCAAGAATTAATATAAACTAGTTTGTTATCTATGCCTGAAATTTTTTTGGCAGAAATCTGACTGAAATGGTACAAGAGTGGCAATGAACAAAAATTGGGAAATGCATTGTGGGTTTATGTGAAGCAGAGGGTGTGCAGGTCATTGAGAATAGTATGAATGTGAGAAAGTTTACTTTACATTAGTTGATTTAGAGGAAGAATGATAACAAGAATAGGTTTGAATTATGAAGTGTGTTGAGTTGAAGGATCATTGAATTATGGAATGCTGAGCAAATGATTCAGTATTAAACAGGGAGTAAAACAATGTGTGACACCTCTTGACTGTTTAATGTACTTGTGGAAAAATTGCATAAAGAATATTTGTGGTGACATTAGAAATCTGTTGTTTGGGGATGTGGATGTACATGTGCTTTGTATGGAAACAATGCTGCGTTGTTGACTGAAAGCTTGAATAATTTGTAGCAAATGTTAGATACATTTTATGATACAAGAAGAAATACAAGAAGAAATAATGGCTCTGAAAAGTAATGTATAAAAGACCAAGGTGATTGTGTTTGACTTCGAAAATGGAGTGAATGATTGCAAGATAGGCATAAATGGTGAAGAACTAGAGCAAATAGATGAATTGTTTACCCTGGTAGAGATTTTACTAAAGATGGGGAAATGGGTGAAGAAATTTTAAGATGTGCTAATGCTGGTAGAATGTGAGAAGTGAGTAATATGTGGTCTGTTGCAAGGGATGAATGTTTGCTGAAAGAAACAAAATAATTCATATGTACAAAGGGGCATGATTCTGCACACTTTGTTATATGGAAGTGGGTATGAGGTACGTATGTATTGGGGTATGTCAGGAGAAACAAAAACTAAGCTGAATGCAATCAGAAGAAGGTAGCGTATGGCAAAACAAGAAGAGACAGGATCATGAATAAATGGATGCCGAATGAACCCAGACTGAATACAAAAGTGAGTGACTAGTATGAAAGAACTATGCTAATGTGGTTTGGTCATATAGAGAGAATGAATGAAGATCAGATTACAAAACAAATACATGAAAGAAGAAAGAAAGAATGGGTTGAGAGGTAAGATAAAGTTGTGGCTGGACAGAGTTGATGAGACCCTCAAATCCTGAAAGGTTAGGTAGGGTTTATGTTGCCATCTAGTGGTTATCTGGATTTGGCACCCAGATATGGTAGCTTCAATAAGGTAGCTAAACTGTGTTATGCAGAATAGGGAACAATGCTTAGAAAGCTGTGCTCTTTTTCTATCACTGAGCACCAGCCCTTCATTACAGTAGGTATTGGCAGCCAGCTTTTGTTCCTCACCATGTCCATGGCTCTCTTGGTTCTGCAAGCAAGTTGGCAGCTTTCCAACAGTCACAGAGGCAATGCTGTTTCCCCCATCTATGCTATAGAGATTATCTGTGAGAAATACTGTACATAAACAGCACGAGTGACCAGTGGGAAACCAGACATTTATTTGTTGTTAACTCTGCCACCCCAGGGCTTCCATGCACTTTCAAAGGCTGTGGCATTCAGGAATGCAACTGATACAGTAGCACCCATTTTGGAGTTGCATAGATGTAGCCCTGTTATGCTGAAATGAATGGAATAAGATCCCTTTAAGAAGATACTTAAAAGAAATTTCAGTGAAAATGTACCATTTGCAGATTTTACCACACTTTTAAGGACTGTTCAAAAGGCTGTGCCTAGTTCATCTGACACTCAGTCTCTGTAAAGACTAGCTGATAGCAGTAGCATCTGCAGTGACACTATGACAAAAAACATGATAATGTCATCTTGTAAATACTACAATAAATACTTGTGACACAATGGCCTCAACAAATTTGCTTTATGATGTCACAATGCATCTGTTGTAATCCTCCCCCCCATGGCAGATAGGGAATCCTCCTTATCTCACTTAGCTTCACAATGACGTGCACACACTGGGTGTTTTGGCAATTAATGCATCATAATCTTCTGTCAAATTGTAAGATCTGGGTCTTGGCAGGGAAAGGGCAAGGAGAGGTTTATGTTTCAGGACACAATAGCCTTTCCTCCTAATTAAGTTGTTATTACTGAGCTAATGAATTAATAATGTTTAGGCCTAATTTTTAAGTAAACCAACCTCATTTGTCCATTCTGGACTAACACATACTGTATCTAAATGCAGTTATGTTTTAGACTACCTGTTTCTATGAATTTTGTAAATCACTCTCAGCTCAAGTTATTAAGGAAGTTATTGTATGACATAATACATACTTTAGAGGAAAATAAGTATAATTTAAACTGAATCCACTGAAGTGGAAGAAGACAATAGAATAGGAAGGACAAGAGACCTCTTCCAGAAAATTAGAAACATCAGAGGTAAATTCCAGGCCAAAATGGGTATGATCAAAAATAAAGATGGCAAGGACTAACAGAAGAAGAAGAGATCAAGAAAAGGTGGCAAGACTATACAGAAGACCTGTATAGGAAGGATAACAAAATCGGGGATAGCTTTGACGGTGTGGTCAGTGAGCTAGAGCCAGACATCCTGAAGACTGAGGTTGAATGGGCCTTAAGAAGCATTGCTAATAACAAGGCAGCAGGAGATGACGGTATCCCAGCAGAACTGTTCAAAATCTTGCAAGATGATGCTGTCAAGGTAATGCATGCTAAGGTAAAGGTAAAGGTTTCCCTTGACGTAAAGTCCAGTCGAATCCGACTCTAGGGGGCGGTGCTCATCTCCGTTTCTAAGCCTTGGAGCCGGCGTTGTCATAGACACTTCCGGGTCATGTGGCCAGCATGACGACTCGGAACGCCGTTACCTTCCCGCCGAAGCGGTACCTATTGATCTACTCACATTTGCATGTTTTCGAACTGCTAGGTGAGCAGGAGCTGGGATTAACAATGGGAGCTCACCCCGCCGCGCGGTTTCGAACCGCCGACCTTCCGATCGACAGCTCAGCGGTTTAACCCGCAGCGCCACCACGTACATGCAGCAAATTTGGAAAACACAGGAATGGCCATCAGATTGGAAAAAATCAACTTATATCCCCATACCAAAAAAGGGAAACACTAAAGAATGTTCAAACTATTGAACAGTGGCACTCATTTCACATGCCAGTAAGGTAATGCTCAAGATCCTTCAAGGTAGACTTCAGCAATTCATGGAGCGAGAATTGCCAGATGTACAAGCTGGGTTTAGAAAAGGCAGAGGAACTAGGGACCAAATTGCCAATATCTGCTGGATAATGGAAAAAGCCAGGGAGTTTCAGAAAAACATCTATTTCTGTTTTATTGACTATTCTAAAGCCTTTGACTGTGTGGACCATAACAAATTGTGGCAAGTTCTTAGTGGTATGGGGATACCAAGTCATCTTGTCTGCCTCCTGAAGAAACTGTATAACGACCAAGTAGCAACAGTAAGAACAGACCACGGAACAATGGACTGGTTTAAGGTTGGGAAAGAAGTACGGCAGGGCTGTATACTCTCACCTGTCATGTCCCCCCTTGCGATGTATACATACATCACAACGGGGAACATGCCTTTCCGGTGAAGGGGAGCGGGGAGGAAAGAATCAGTGCTAATCCCATAAGCACTGAAAGACAAAACAGATAAAGGACAAAGGAGCCATACCTTTGCCTTGACCCGGGAAGCCATCATCCTATCTCCCTGACATCTCTGCATTACCATGGGGTACACACCTGCTCCGGACACAGGAAGAGGACAGAGGTAATCAGCGCTAATCCCCCTGATAGCCCATCGAGACTCCGGGTTCACCGTCGGTCAAGACTTTGGGACAATGGGGGGTGGGGAAAGATCAGGTCTGCATCGCGGGTATTTACCGGCTACCTCGCATGCCATGTGCTCATTCCCGTCTTTCTCCGTGTCTGCATTCTATTCTCAATAAACCAGATATCCTTAGCCCTGGCTGGTGAGTCTGTGTTTTTTTTGAATAAGGCAACCATCACATAAAGACGGGAATCAAAAAAATTTTTCTGCTAGCACCATTCCAGATTTCGTCTGTGAGGGATCAAAGTTGGTGATGGAAAGACTCAACCCACGAAGAGGTGGCTACCAGAGGACCAGTGACGGGGCACCCGACTGCACCGCACGGGTGATCGGTGAGAACACCATTCCCAGATGGTACGGACTCCAGGAGGGTTCAAGATCAAGCTCGGAGGAGGAGGAGGCCAGAAGGAGCAGGACACCTGAAGCCACCAGAGAGTCGCAGGGTGAGTGGGTCACCCTGGACGAGACACCGGGATCCCTGCCAGGGACGCTCAGGGCGTCTAGGAAGCCACGGGACCGGCTGTCCTCGACGATCACAGGAGCTGAAGGAAGGCGCCAGATCGGATGAACCGAGGAAGGCTCCCAGACAGCTGAGAGGCTGAGGATAAAGGAGGCGAGGCTGGAGTCAATTGAACAGCTGTTCCTGCAATGGTCGGTGGCGTGGGAATCCCGAGGAAGGGGTGAGGTGAAACCAGGTACCAGGAGTTCATCACCCCCCCTCCCCTCATCACCCCTGAGACGCGACAGCTGGGGAGAGGAAGGAGATGGCAGGAGGCTGAGGCAGCGCCGGGCAGAATTCACCTCGCGGAATCTGCCAGGAGGTCATCTTCCCCCCCTCCCACCCTGGAGACGTAACCGCTGGGAAGAGGCTGGAGCCGGAATGAAGCTGAGGCAACGCCGCCCGGAGTCTGGCTTGAGGAATCCCCACACTGAGACCGGAGAACCCCGGCAGCCCGAGGTAAGTCCAGACGACCAGATGTGGTTTGGAGCTCACCAGGAGCGGGGGTGAAAGACTTTGGGGTCAAATTCGATAGGGATCCAGCAACATTATCCTTCTTCCTAACAAATGCCAAGAACTACATGGAAGAATTTGGGCCATATTTCCGCTCAGAAAAGGGCAAAATTAATGCCATTGCTAACAAACTTAAAGGAAGGGCGGCTGACTGGTATGTGCAGCTATACCAGGCAAAAGCCCCAGAGCTCGATGACTTCAACGAGTTCCTCTGGGCACTAAATCTGCACTTCAGAGACCCCTTAGAAAAGGAGAGAGTGAAGAGATCCCTAAGGGGAATCAGCCAAGGGCAACGATCTGTAGCAGATTATTCCATGGAGTTTAAAGCACTGGCTGGAAAGGTGGTGGACTGGTCGCAGTCTACCCTAATTGAACATTTCAAAGAGGGCCTGAACTTGGACATTCTGAGGTGGGCATTATGCAGAGACGACCCAAACACTCTAATTGAGTGGATACTGCTGGCCGGTAAGGCAGAAAATGCCCAGGAAACCTTCCTACAAGCCAAGAGGGCGGCGCAACAAGTGGCGATGGTAAAGGGACCCCGAACCACTGCAGGACTGGTGAGGCCAACATCCCAACCCTGGAGAGAGGAGCAGGAGTGACGGTTCACCAAGGGGCAGTGCCATCGATGTGGGAAAGAGGACCACAGAGCGGCGGCATGCCCAAAAACAAAGGTAGTTGACAGGCCAGGAAAAACGCCAGGCAAACCACCCATAGCGCCCAAAAAGATGCCAGTGGCCAGGGGAGAGATCGGAGCAGAAGAACTACCTTACTCCAGTGAAGAGGAGGAGAACGACCAGGAAGAACCGGCAGAAAACGCTAGCCACCTGCCCTGAGAAGTGCCAGAGGGCAGGTGGAGGAGGAGAATGGGCGCAGTGATGACGGGGTGAGTGCCAACTGTCCCACCCTGTACGTAAAAGTTAAGTTAAGTTCCACTGAGAAGTCGGTTGAAGTCTGGACCCTAATAGACTCGGGCTGTTCCAGGTGCCTAATGCACCCGGACGTGGTTGCCGATTTAAATCTCCCATGCTTTCCACTTCAGCACCACATAGTGTTCATGCAATTGGATGGTTCGGCAGCGGGAGGGGGCCCGGTCACCCAATTCACTGGAGAAGTGGCGCTGCAGTTAGGCAGCCACCAGGAGAGACTGAAATTTGTTGTGGCACCGGTGGGCCACCCTTTAGTCATCTTAGGCATTCCGTGGCTGGTACGAAGGAACCCATACATAAATTGGGAAACCAGGACGATCACGTTTGCAGACGGCTTCTACCAAGCACCTACAGGGGACCGAATTCTCCGTGTTGCGGTGGGGAGAGTGGCATCTACAACCACACATCTGTCTGCAGTGGCCCTGGAAGGCTTGCCGGAGAGGTACACTGAGTTTGCAGATGTGTTCGGGGAGAACGAAGCAGACAAACTCCCACCCCACAGAAAGACGGACTGTGCAATAGAACTGGTCCCCAACGCACCCTTGCCAAAGCCAAAAATTTACGCAATGACCCAGAAAGAACTGGCAGCATTGCGGGAGTTTGTGGACAAGAGTTTAGCACGAGGCTTCATCGAGCCCACAAACCCGCCAGTTGGAGCCCCAGTGTTGTTCAGAGAAAAAAAGGATGGGACATTAAGACTCTGTATGGACTACCGCGGATTGAATTCGGTTTCCATATCAAACAAATAATCCTTGCCCCTAATCAAAGACATATTAGCACATCTAGCAAAGGGGAAAATATTCTCTAAACTGGACTTGCAGGAAGCCTATTTCCGCATATGCATATGGGAGGGGGATGAGTGGAAGATGGCTTTCAATTGCCCACTGGGATCATTCCAATATAAAGTATTACCATTTGGTTTGGCAGGGGCACCAGGGGTATTTATGCAATTGATCAACGAGGTCTTGCACGAACACTTGTTCAAGGGGGTCCTTGTGTATTTAGACAATATTGATATATTCTGAGACTGAAGAGGAGCACGAACGCTTGGTTAAGCAGGTGCTCAGGAAACTCCGCAAAGCTGAGCTATTTGCCAAGCTTTCTAAGTGTGAGTTTCATAAAACTCAGCTAGATTATCTGGGTTACAGAATCTCTGAGAGGGGCATCGAAATGGACCCTGGGAAAGTCCAGGCCATCCTGGCATGGGAGCGCCCGCGCACTAGGAGGCAATTACAAAGTTTTCTGGGATTTTCTAATTTTTACAGGGGGTTCATCAAGGGACTAGCAGAAATCATTTTGCCCCTAACTAATTTACTCCACACCAAGGGTTTGGGAGACACGTGCAAAGGACGAAACCCGGGAGCACTACTTAACTGGACACCTGAATGCCAAAGGGCTTTTGATCATCTCAAAAGCCTGTTCACAGCCGAACTGGTTCTACAACACCCTGACCCCACCAAGCCCTTTGTAGTCCAAGTAGATGCCTCCGATTTCTCAATTGGGGCGCTCTTGCTTCAGTGGGATCCAAATGATCAGCTGAAGCCCTGCGCGTACCTCTCCCACAAGTTGTCCAAAACAGAATGGAGATGGCATGTATGGGAGAAAGAGGCTTTTGCCATCAAAGCTGCCTTAGAGGCATGGCGAAACCTCCTGGAAGGGGCCACTTGCCCCTTTGATGTCTGGACGGACCACAAAAACCTGGAAGTGCTCAGTACCCCGAAGCACCTCAGCCCCAAGCAGGTTCGCTGGGCTCAATTTTTCAGCCGCTTTAATTTTCAGCTGAAGTTCATACCGGGAAGAAATAACTTCTTAGCTCTCTAGGCGGCCCCAGGATGCCAGTCAGGCATCAGACATTATAGGTACTGTGTGGACCAACACACAGCTGGGTTGCCAAGCTGTCACGCGCAGCAAAACTGGAACGCAGCGTACTCCTGCACAACCGCCCGCAAGGGGAGGGAGACGCATGTCAATTTCATCGTAATTGCAACAGCAGTTCGTACAAGCCTTAAAAACGGATACATGGTTGCTAACCAATAAAAACAATGTTTCTTTTGAAAATGATTTGGCCTGGAAACAAAATAGCCTGTACGTGCCAGAGCAATTGCGAGCAGAGGTTCTGAGCCATTCTCACGACGACAAAACGGCAGGGCACTTTGGCTTTGTAAAAACGCTACATCTAGTAAGGCGACAATTCTGGTGGCCTACACTTAGGAGAGATGTAAAAGATTATGTCGCTGCTTGCCCTACATGTGCTATGGCCAAGCAAAAAGTGGGTAAATAATCCCCAGGGACTATTGCAGCCGGTGGCAAGCCCCTCCCGCCCTTGGGAGGAAATCTTGATGGATTTCATCGTGGACTTGCCACCCAGCCAACGGAAAACGGTCATCTGGGTGGTTAAGGACTACTTTTTGAAACAGGGCCATTTTATTCCATGCGCCTCCATTCCCTCCGCTCAACAGCTGGCACGCCTCTTTTTAAATCACATTTACAAATTACACGGTACCCCCTCCCGCTTGGTCACAGATAGGGGTACACAATTTACTTCACAATTCTGGAAAGCATTTTTGAAGTTGATTGGCACCAAGCAGGCATTGTCCACTGCTTGGCACCCCCACATGGACGGCTCTACGGAAATCCTTAACTCCACCCTGGAGCAATTTTTGCGCTCCTTCATAAGCTGCCAGCAAGATAATTGGGTAGACTTACTCCCCTTTGCTGAGGTGGCATACAACAATGCAGTGCACCAGAGCACGGGCCACACCCCCTTCTGGGTAGTCTATGGACGAGACTTTGTTCCTATCCTGGAGTTGCCACAGCCAGCTACCCTGCCTTGTTCCCCAGATGACTGGGCTGCTCAGCTAGCCAACGTTTGGCCAATCATTCAGCTGGCTCTCTCCGAAGCCCAAGCAACCTACAAGCATTATGCGGACAACCACAGGGCTGCGCAGCCAGACTTCAAAGTGGGAGATAAGGTCTACCTCTCCACTAAATTCATTAAGTCTCCGCAGCCCTCAAAGAAGTTAGCCCCCAAGTTCATTGGCCCTTTTCCAATAGTGGAAATAATCAACCCAGTAACTTTTAAGTTAGGATTGCCACACAACTTGAAACGCATACACCCGGTGTTCCATTGTGCATTACTGAAACTGGCTACCTCCTCAAAGTGGCATAACGAACACACACCCCCTGCCTCCTCCCATCATGATCGATGGGCAGCAGCACTTTGAAATAAAGGAGGTTCTAGATTCCCGAAGGCTACGGGGCACCCTTCAGTACCTGGTCCGCTGGAGACATTTCCCCCACCCTGAGTGGGTGCATGCCCGGGATGTCTCAGCGCAACGGCTAGTCACACGCTTCCATGCAGCGTATCCTTCCAAACCGGCGCCTTGAAGTTTTTTCTGGGGAGGCAGTATGTCATGTCCCCCATTGCAATGTATACATACATCACAAAGGGGAACATGCCTTTCTGGTGAAGGGGAGTGGGGAGGAAAGAATCAGTGCTAATCCCATAAGCACTGAAAGACAAAACAGATAAAGGACAAAGGAGCCATACCTTTGCCCTGACCCAGGAAGCCATCATCCTATCTCCCTGACATCTCTGCATTACCACGGGGGACACACCTGCTCCAGATACAGGAAGAGGACAGAGGTAATCAGCGCTAATCCCCCTGATCGCCCATCGAGACTCCGGAATCGCCCCCTGATCGCCCATCGAGACTCCGGGTTCACCGTCGGTCAAGACTTTGGGACAATGGGGGGTGGGGAAAGATCAGGTCTGCATCGCGGGTATTTACCGGCTACCTCGCACGCCATGTGCTCATTCCCGTCTTTCTCCGTGTCTGCATTCTATTCTCAATAAACCAGATATCCTTAGCCCTGGCTGGTGAGTCTGTGTTTTTTTTGAATAAGGCAACCATCACATCACCCTACCTATTCAACTTGTATGCAGAACACATCATGCGACATGCCGGGCTTGAGGAATGCAAGGCTGGGGTTAAAATTGCTGGAAGAAACATTAACAATCTCAGATATGCAGATGATACCACTTTGATGGCTGAAAGTGAAGAGGAACTAAGGAGCCTGATGATGAAGGTGAAAGAAGAATGTGCAAAAGCTGGCTTGCAGCTAAACCTCAAAAAAACCAAGATTATGGCAACCAGCTTGATTGATAACTGGCAAATAGAGGGAGAAAATGTAGAAGCAGTGAAAGACTTTGTATTTCTAGATGCGAAGATTACTGCAGATGCTGACTGCAGTCGGGAAATCAGAAGATGCTTAATCCTTGGGAGAAGAGCAATGACAAATCTTGATCAAATAGTTAAGAGCAGAGACATCACGCTGACAACAAAGGTCCGCATAGTTAAAGCAATGGTGTTCCCAGTAGTAATATATGGCTGTGAGAGCTGGACCATAAGGAAGGCTGAAGAGAAGGAAGATCGATGCTTTTGAACTGTGGTGTTGGAGGAAAATTCTGAGAGTGCCTTGGACTGCAAGAAGATCAAACCAGTCCATCCTCCAGGAAATTAAGCCAGACTGCTCACTTGAGGGAACGATATTAAAGGCAAAACTGAAATACTTTGGCCACATAATGAGAAGACAGGACACCCTGGAGAAGGTTCTGATGCTGGGGAGAGTGGAGGGCAAAAGGAAGAGGGGCTGACCAAGGGCAAGGTGGATGGATGATATTCTAGAGGTGACGGACTTGTCCCTGGGGGAGCTGGGGGTGTTGACGACCGACAGGAAGCTCTGGTGTGGGCTGGTCCATGAAGTCATGGAGAGTTGGAAGCGACTGAATGAATAAACAACAAAAAGCTGAATCTTCTGTGCCTTTTTTAAAGAACAAAATCAGCACAGATTATTATTGAACTTCTAAGAAACTGACAAGACTTGAAGATGGGGCCACTGGTGCTTGTACTCCTGGTTTATTAGTGCAACAACTTAGTGAGTATGTGGCCCTTTCCATAGTGGAACTGTGCTTGAACACTAACTCTTTCTTACTTCTAGATCACTGCTCCAAATGAGTTTTGGAAGCTGTGCTTTATAGAAGAAAGCAAAAAAGAGTAGATGCAGTATCTGAGGTGACCCCTAAGAAAGCTCCATTATGAATAGAATAACATCCAGATTCTGGTCAAGTCCTGCATCTATAGTCACGGCTGGAAGGGTAGTTGAAACTGTATAAGGCTAATTCGAGTACAGTACTGTCCTGTGATGCAGTTGGTCCTGAGGTCCTACATCTGAGCAAGTTCACCAACTTTAATGTATACAGTGCTATGATTGTAATTAGGTACAGTATTTCTGTTGCTTAGATTTACTTATCAGTGGTGAGAAATGTTTCTCTAAACGGTGCCAGTTTGCACATTCACACCATTCCACCTCCTTCCTCCAGGTGTCTGGCATTAACATCTGATAGGGTAAGACTGGACTGAATTTATGCTGGGAAATAGAAAGTAATTATGAGAAAATGGAGAATAAGCAGTTACTTTAAACAAGTCTACGGCCTGAAAGGTTGTATGTACAATGGCACAGAAGAAAATTGGTGCACATCGCTGAACCTGCTTACAGTGACAAATGTTGTTTGCAGTAGCACTACATCAACAAAGGTAATCTATCAGAGTGAGTGATGCCATTTCAGTTCCATGCTCAAGTCTGAACCCTGACTGAAAAGGGCCCAGATAATCTACAGCTGTATCAGCAAGATGTGCTCAACAAACGATGTGCTCAAGAACCCTCCCCAAGAAGGGAAAGTTAGAGACTTGGCAATGGTTGCCAGAATAGCTGGATCCAAGGAAGGCCTCCTAAGGAAAGGTTATATCTCTGCCTGCTTCAAGACATACATACAAAAGGGGTGGATTTTGTATCTTGATGATGCAATGCCCCTTTTGTCATTTTGACAGAGGGATCAGTTCCTGTGGATGCCTCTGACACCAGTATTTGTATGCCTGAATTCATTGATTTGGCAATAATATAAGTTTAAAGGCATTAGATGAATAAGCTCTAGTGCAAAGTATCATTTCAAAAAAAGGAGGATGAAACTCTTTTGACAAAGTAGAGACTTGTGAAACAAAAACAATTAGTCATCTGTTTTCTTTTTTAAATGTATAGCTTACATTAGCTCTTCTTTTTAACACATAGGTATGTCAGGTGGATTACACTGATATATCACCTGCATTAACTTGGAGAAGTTGTGAAAAGGCAGGTGATGCTAAATGCCATTTTAGTACAAATACCATATAAGCAAAGTTAGCAAACAGCAATTCCTGTTTTAAAGAATACCTCTCTTAATTCCAGATATGGTTGCTTTATGAAAAATATAGGTGGCTAAATCAGAAAGGTTGCTACAGAAATGGTGTGCATGAAAAATAGAGAATTCATCCATAGGCTTTGGTCATCTTATAACATGCAGGAGTAAGTATTTTTCAGTTTTGAAAGAGTTTCTCAGCTCTCATGAATGGGAACTGGTAGAAAAAAGGCAGAATCTCTTTTTCTCCCACATGGACAATTACAAACAAACATACACATTTTCTACTCAGTTTACATTCATCTTCAGTCTGTCTTGGAATTATAGTTTAGCAAAGTGCTAAAAATATTTTTCCCTGAGGCTAACTTTTTTCAACTTTCCCTCAGAATATGGAATGATTGAAGAGACAGAATAAATCCTAGGAGTTTACACAGACATAGCAATACCTTCATTTGCCCTAAGCTTAAGGCGAAGTGTATGTTTTTGCCTTTCAGCTTGGAAGCTATTGACTGAGCTAATCTTCTACTCCCTTTCAGTTGCTCTGAGGACACACATACATTTATCAAAACTCCAATGATCATAGCCTCAATAGTTTTATCAAGAATATCTTAAAGTCTTTAGCATTGCAGCATATATTGCATTCCTTTTTCTTTTTTCTGTCTGTATGAAGTTATTGTAAAACTTCCATTGAATGCAGTGAGTTCTGAAATGCTTTGTATGCCACTCTAAAAATAACAGAAATGACATTCCTAGATGAAAATGCATTAAGTGCAGCACATGGGATTTTTTTCCCCTGAGTATGGAGAGATTATCTGATCATATGTATTCTAGTTATTCCTTGGCTATCAGAATCATGTCACTTGCAATAATAGAACATTAATGCAATGTTGTTTCATGCATTGAAACGGATGCATGAAACAAACTACAGGTAGTCCTTGGGTTACGACCACACATTCAGCAACAAAGTTAAGATAGTGCTGAATGAGGGGGACTTATGACCAGTCCTCAGAGTTCCAGCTGTTGCAGCATTCCCGCAGTCCCGTGATCACAGTCCAGGCACTTGACTGTGCCAGCTTTGGGCATTACTATGTCACAGCAAGCCGCGCTCAGAAGTGCCTGTGGCACTCATCTGCCCACCTGCAGCTCTTGGCTGCTGGCTTGCTTGCCTTGGACTCTGGTCACATGAGGTCCTCTTTTAGTGACTCACATGGTCTCTGGGTTATGATGGTAACCAGGATTGCAGTTGCTAAGCAATGCAGTCACTTGATGTCATGCTTTACAACCTTTTCGCTTAGTGTTGGAAATTCTGTTCCCAATTGCTGTCGTAACCCGAGGACTACCTGTACAATCTGCCCATTTCAATATGACATTCATTCAGTTACTAGCTCCTTCTGCAATTTTTCTGTGGATTGTATAAAATCTGCAATTAAATTCTCCAGCAAATGCATTTCATGTACATCTTTCCCTCCTATCTGGACATTTTTTCCAATATAAACTTTTTTGTATCAATTTTACATATATATCTTTCCTATGTGACTTCCCCCAAAATACACTTTTTTGGCATAATATTTTTCCTAAAGGCAGGGTTTTTTCTGCATTCAATATCCTTTGATATATAATTTTGGTGCACATTTTTTGAATTGTGATTTATGTGTCTGTTGCTACCACAAAAAATTCTGCTGTGACAGATCACATAATAGGCCAGGGACAGATTTCTTTTATATCCCACTCAGAAGTAATAATGTGGAATTGATTTATGATCAAGTAACTGTAATATAGGACTGAGGGCTTAATTTCTTTATCTCTGATGGTTTGAATACTATAGCACATTAGTCAAGCATGTAGGGTACATTTTTTTCACCCTAGAGTTGCATGTTTTAATCATGCTGATCTCCTGAAACACAGATAATAAAGTTTGTGAACCACAGGTTGTATTATGTAATATAAAATAAAATAAGCAGTTCCAAAACTCAGAAAAGATAAGTGGGGATTATAAATCTTAAAATAATAAATTGATATTTAATTGGAAGGAGGATTTTAAGAACAGAAACTTTTACCTAAAGGATGGAAAATTATTCTGAAACAGGGCTATAAAAAATTGTCAGTTTAGATTTCTAGGATATTTCTGAACTGAGGAAATCTGGAGGAAGGGGTATGAATCCACAGTGACTGAGGGACTTAGTTCTGCAGGAAATGTTATATATCATGTTAGGGCAGCTGTTAAATCTGATCTCAATTTGTGGAACGTTAAAATAAATATTTATCTTTCACAGGATAAATGCCAATGCTCACCCTCATATGGCTAACATATCGCAAGAATATGCTCTCTAAAGAACCTTTTCTTCCCCAGCTTTTTATTTGTACCTTTATAGGTTTTGCAGGTGCATCTTTTCCTGAGATTGTACAGATGCCCTCTGTCACTGCAGTGGGATCCTTGGAAAAGGCAGGCTTGCTTTATGGAGTGCTGACTGAGACACACCCATGTGTGCTCTGAAGTGGATCTTCCCTTGAAATCTGTTGTGCTACACTACATACTGAAAACTCAGTTCTACAAATCCACTGAATGCCCAGCATGTAAGTGATAACTTAAAAATGGCAAATATCAGTTTTGTATCTCATATTGTATATCATCTGGGGAAAACTGTAACCCTGACAAACAGCTTAAAGTTTAATAAAATATCAAAAGGTTGAAGTGAAATAAAAATAAAGTAAAATAAAGTAAAAAGTAAATGTCGCAATAGTGGATAGTGGTGGATTCTAAGATTATTAGTTTTAAAATTCTTGTAAAATTTCTCTCAGGGAATTTGAAGTGAGGACCTTAAAATGTTCATAGACAGTTCTGGATTTTTAAATCATACTTGGCAGGATGCTGTCAATTCCTTCTGGTAATACTGATTCTCTGCAGGTGTTTTTGCTATGCTGCACAAGCAGTTGGTGGACAACACCTTTCTTAATCTGCCCATTATTATGATGATTATTACATTTTGGTGCATTTATTTATACCAAATACATCTGGATAATATTTCAAAGAGAGCCTCCTAGTTTGCAGTGAATTGGCTTGTTTACAATTCCTACTATTTTTGAGCATGACGATTTTGGAAAGGTGTCCAGAAACTGTGTTTTAAAATATCTGACCAAAGGAGGAGGAGGGTAGCAGGAGAAACTATTTCCAGATTGAATGCACTCCTATGTTGAGATAAGCCACAGTGAAGGTTTAAAAGAAATCCCCACAATGAAAAATTGCCAGAAATCGACAGCTTGAGCACTAGCAAGCATTAACACCCTCTTTGCTAATTGCTGCCATCACGAATTAATGGAAGCCTTTTAAATCTCTTGTCAGTGCTTATGTGGTGTTCCATAGTTAAGGGATTTCTAGGTTGTACATAACAGATGTCATCATTAATATGCAGCTGCATATGTTTCAAGTCTATCACATTTTATGTACAATTTCTCATCTTCTTTGGTCCTTATACATTGTTTCATCTACAACAGTTAACTTAAAATATTTTACCTGTTTCTCCTCTCTTCTCTCTTCAAGGCAACAGTTTAAATATGCTTTCTCTAGAAAAGATAGAATTAGCTGAATGGTTGGATGTTCAGATAAGCTGTGGGTAGGCACCAGTCTACTTAAGTTTTTCCTTGATGTCCACTAGATTTTCTGAGCTAGATGATTTTTTAAAATGGCCTTTTAATAAAATAAACCAGTTTATAGTATTTATATAGTATTATACTATATAAATACATAGTATGCTAGTATTCACTTACTAGTTCACTTGCTGGTAAATCCCGCCAGCCATCTGTGAATAGGGAAATCTTCCATGGTGGCCATTGTGAGTGTCCCCTCATGTGGTCTTAAAATTCCAAAAAAATGTTTATCTAGATAAGCACTCATAATCCAATCCTATCTATGTCTATTCAGAACTAAGCAGTGGTGAGTTCAGTGGTGTCTGTGATAATGTGCTAACCTGAAGGATGTATAAATAGTACAGGTAGTATTTGTTTAGGGGCTGCCTCATTTAGTGACCATTTGCAGTTACAACAGTGATGAAAAAGTAACTTTACAACTGATCCTCATATTTACGACCTTCGCAGGTCTGTAAAGCAAAAAAAACCCCCTGAAGTAAGATCATAAGCACACAGTTTCACTTAGTGACTGCTTTGCTTAATAACCAAGTTGTTGGACCCAATTCTGGTCACTAAACAGGACTAACTGTCGATTGTGAATGTACAGGTTACTTGGTTTTTTGAACTATATGCTTGATTATTAGAATCCATATATGGATGTAGGTGAATATCAGAATAAGCTTTTTGTAAACAAGGGGCACTTGTAGACCACCATTGTTTTCACTGCCCAAACCCTCATAATCTGTTTGAATGTGACATGTGATTGTCTTCACTTCTGCAGACTTGAAATGCTGAGAACAAGGGAGCAAAATTACTACCCTATGCAAGCTGCAGCCTAAGAGAAATGCCTTCATACCCATTCCACAAAAGAGAGAGGGGCAATATAAATTCTGAAAACTATTGGTGGTGTGGCTTTCAGTAGTTTTGTCAAGTTCATTTTTTTTCTTAGATTGTGCTACTGAGACAGAGCTGTAAAAGAGCCAACTAGTATTTCCTTTACAGGACTGGAACTTGGTGGAGAGTTGAAGAAAAATTCTGTCCAAATGGGAAATGGATCCCCAACATCCACCTCTCTGTCTGTCTGAAAAAGCAAAATAAATGAACAAAAACCATAGTTTTGCAAGTAGTTTATGTTACGTCACGAATGAGTCAGAAATATATATTTATATAATTTATATGGCCACCATCCTGAATTCAGGATCTGCAAGCCCTAGTACTAAAAGTCAGAGAGCACAATGAAAAAAATGGGGCTAAAATTAAATATAAAGAAGACCAGACTAATGACAAGAAGTAAAGCAACCAGCCTTAGAATTGACAGTGAAGATGCTGAAGTGGTGGATAGTTCCTGCCTGTTAGGAGCAAGCATCCACAGTAAAGGAACCAGCAGTCAAGAAATACACCGCAGACTAATGTAGCACTCAGTAGAGCAGCCATGGACACCTTGGAAAAGATATTCAAAAGCTGTGATGTATCTACACCTACAAAGATCAGAATTGTGCAAGCCATGGCATTCCCTGGGACACTCTACAGAAGCTTAAGTTGGACTTTAAAGGAGCAGTATAGGAAAAGTATTGATGCCCCTGAACATTGGTGTTGGAGAAGACTCCTGAGAATACTGTGGACAGCCAAGAAAACAAACTGATGGGTCATTGAACAAATCAAACCAAAGTTCTCACTCGGGGCACAAATCACCAGGCTCAGATGATCCTACTTTGACATACTATGTGAAGACCCAGCTCTCTGGGAAAGGCTGTAATGCTGGGAGAAGTAGAAGGAAAAAGAAGAAGAGGATGACCAGCAGCAAGGTGGATGGACTCAGTTACAGTGGTGATGGGTACACTGTGACTTGAAAGAACAAGTTAGGGGTAGATTATCGTGGAGAAAAACTATCTATGTGGTTGCTAGGAATCAAAAACAACTTGATGGCACATAATCAATCAGTCATCTTGAATTCATAACTTTGGGCAGTTAACATCAATTCACATAAAAATATAATAAATAATAAAAAACAACAGTGCTGATGTTGAAATACAGAAGTCTTTTAGCTGGTTCAGAATCCTCATGTGGAAATGTACCAGTTATGAAGACATGACAATGAATATTTCCCCTAAGTCACATGTTATTTGCCACAGTTAATCTATCTCCTTGATAGAATTTGAATAGAAAAGCAACCACTAACTGTTTCCTGCAAAGAAACCTGAGACAGATTTTAAAATGCTCCATACCAATTCACAATATGTGAACTGTTAAAAGTGTCCGAAAGATGTATTTTTCCGAAAAATAAACAAGAGCTAATGTTTTGGATGGTCTGTGCATCATCTACTTAGGAAGATAAAAACTTGGAATCATGGTTCACATCTATGCAATTTAATGTAATTTGTGACACAAGCAATACTGACAGTATATTAACAATAGAATATTTACTAGATAAAGTGATATAAAGGCTACTATTTGTAATACAAAGCAAATTGACACAGCTCTTGCATTTTATAACCAGTAACTGGAATCTGAAAAAGTCTTTAATTCTATTTTTATGGTGAATTGAAAGAAATTGAGAGTATTAAATGTTTTATTCTTCAAACACAAAATACAGAAAACCAGCTTATTAGTTGCATCTTTGGTCAGTGCATCCACACAAAGCAAATTCATAAGGCTGTAGAACTGTCTGCATCTACCCTTTCAAAAACAGTGGTGTACCATTGTGGTACACCGTAAGCTTTATTTAGAGTTTTTCAGATGAAATCTAGATTTCTACTCAAAGGAAGAGATCATGGCTTGCATTTAAGAGTCTGGAAGCAAACAGTTCAGAAAAGTAGAACCTACAACTTCAAAACTCTCCCTCTTTGCAGCTGAATCTCCTGCTGGGCTCAAGTGAAATCACAAGGTATGCTCAGCTCAACAAATGACACTTCAAAGTAGTTCCTTTAGCTATTGTATAAATATTCCTGGTTCTTTTTGGGGAGAGAAGATGGCAAAGATAAAAGCTCAACATGGGGTCTTAAAAGGACACGCCACATTCCTAATAGCCATTGACTTATTTTCTTTACTTCTTCCTATCTCTAGTAGACATCTGCCCACAACAGTCAGTATCAGCAAATATTTCAATACCTTGGCTTTTCCAGAGTAAACCAGCCTTGTCTTTTTGGCCTTGAAGCAAAGAACAAATTATAATCCTTTCTCTTTACTCTTCCCAAATTCTTCCTTTAATGCCCCAAATATATGAGAACCTTCTATTTTACAGATTTTGGACAGGTCTGTTTACTGAGTATGTACTCAGATATTTGACATTTCAATGTTCATCAGAAGGTCTTTGTTGCTGAGGTGAAGTGCTATCTACTGATCCTTGAGTAAACTATACTGGCATGAAATGTGTTATTCCCATGACTGATTTCTATTCCACCTCTTGCTTCTGATTCAAGTAACTGAAGTCACTGATTTCCTTCCAAATGAATGGGATAGAGATTAATAAATTTTACACACCTTGAAGCCGTCCTTTGACAATGTCATAAGAAGGAAAATACTACTTTAATACCAATGCAGTTAAGGACAACTTAAGCCTGTCTTATTTATGAACCCGGAGTAAGATAAAGGCAACAGCATGAGAATATGGCAGAAGATGTTGCCAGGGCTTGTTTATGTCATGGCTAGGTGCAAATAAAAAAAGGCCTATAACTGCTATACAGGTATTGTAGTCCTCGCTTAACAATAACTCATTTAGTGATGGCTCAGACTTACAACGGTGCTGAAAAAAACTGACTTACGACTGGTACTCACATTTACGACCTTCGCAGCATCCCTGTGGTCACATGATCACAATTTGGCTGATTGGCAACTGGTTCACATTTATAACTGTTGCAGTATCCCATGGTCATGTGATTGCCATTTTTGACCGTCCCGGCCAGCTTCTGGCAAACAAAATCAATGGAGAACAGCATGATTCACTTAACAACCACATGGTTCGCTTAATGCCATCAGTGATTCATGTAATGATTGCTGCAAAAAAGGTCATAAGATCACCTCAGATTTGCTTAATGACCACTTTACTTAGCAACTGAAATTCTGGTTTCATTTGTGGTCATTAAGCAGGGACTAGCTGTAAGTGTTTCCTTGACAGAAGAAAGTTAATGTCCGTGTTGAGGTAGAAAATTTCAATGAGATTAGAGAACGTTTTTTTTCCCTACATAGTGAAAGAGTTTTGAGATCCTGGAACTATATCCTGATATGACATTAAATGTAGAATGAATGGGATATAGGCAGCCATTCAACAATCTTCCTGCTTTTGTCAAAACGACAGCATGAAGTCATGCCCTCATGCCATAAGCACCATTCCTTCTGGGCATGTGTGCAATGCACATACAAAAGGGGCAGCACTTGCATCATGATGCTGTGACATTGCTTTCATTGTTCTGCCCCCTTTGAGCCCTGTGCATACTGATGGATATAGGTTTCATGACTGGACTCAGGGTTGGCAACCTGCGGATTATGTACAGATACACATGTGCCAAGATTACACTACAAAAACTGCAAAATGGCTGAATTTTGCTGGCTTGATTTTGCCTTTTTTTCTAGATTTTGGGTTGTTTAAAGGGGTACTTTTCACTCCTTGTCTGATTCCTAAATCCATAAAACCCAAAGATGCCTCCCTTTCAGCTACTGTGTGTCACCAGATGGCCTATAATGTTCCTAGAGAGCCTCCTGTGGTCTACCAGAAATTGGGTGGCTGAAGTGTGGTCCCTGACCCATCAAATGTTGTCTACCCATATACTAATCAATAACACAGCTTGATTCACTATGTTCTCCAAAACAAAAGGAACTAAGAAAACAGGACTTACTTAACCATACCACTTTAAATAAACAAATAATAAGCAAATAAATATTACATTTTACCAGAGGGGGGGCGGAAATCACCACTCCAAACAATTTTAAATTAAGGTGGCAGAGTTAGGAAGTTATTTAGGGTGAAATCTTCCTTTTCCTTATTAGATAGGATAATAGCTGCAGTCTTCATGAGTGTATGTTTCTCATAGTCCACATATGCATTTACAGAAAATATTTACAGAATATTTTCTGTAAATGCATTTCTTCACTTTCAGGTCAAGGTGCATCATGATTAAATACAAATTAAATGTGTCCATGACCCTTTCTTATAGAGTTATCCTTTTTCTAAATGTTTCAATACGTGAGGAAATATGTCAGATCCCTCCGATCAAAGGTTTAACAAAAACCCTTATCGGAGCATCTACCATCGTTTCCTTCTCCAAGGAAAGGAATCTGTGTCGCCAGATGGGAGGGGGTGTGAAGTTGGAGTGTGAAGTGGTTTATTATGGCTATGGCAGATATCAAGGACATGGGGTTGAGATATGCCGGGAATACCATCTGGATGGGAGAGGGGGTGACATGGTTTCATGGGAAAGGGGACTAACTAAGGGACTATAGTTTTTAAGTTAGGTTTGAGCGGGAAATCTTTATTCTCAGCTTGCCTTCTGTACCGTTCATTACCCTTCATTAAAACAGTTAAAGGAATCCCAGCCTCCTGACTGTGATTGTGTGAATGCTCAAATGATCAGGTGCTGACAAAATAGAATTTGAACTTAATTATCGACATTTTAAAATCAGTAAAAGAAAAATCACATTTCTCATCTATTATTTTGCCCAGAGGAGCTGCAAAAGTAGGAACTTAAAAAAATTGCTCAGAACATCTGATTTTTTGTGTTACAGCCAAACCCTGCCTATTTGGTAGCGGCCTCTGATGAATATGTTGCTACAAATGCTATTGTCAGGCCATTCACATTTTCTCAACATACAGCAGGTTTTACATACACCAAATGTTTAATTAATTTATTGATTAATGCTTTTTTTATGGTGCTATTGCCATTTGGCAGCTGTTTTGACAAAGCCGCCTTCCTCATTATGGAATTTTGACTTGTAAAAGGAAGTCAAGCGTAGAAAATGGGCTTATTGAATTATCCAGCTCACCAATTATATAGTATAAAATTATTCATCCTGATATAATTTGATCAGGAAAAATCATTTATCTTTAGTAACTGTGTAAAATTAGATATTGCTATGCTGGAGAGGTGCAATTCTGCAAGTGTTTGTACTCAGAGAAGTTTCTTAAAAAGTGAACACTGAATTATTGACTTTTTCCTGATTCCACTTTGTTATCAAAAAGGTTAGTTTCTGACTAGTAGCTCCATTGAGCCCAATTCACTGAAAGATTAAAAAGCAATACTTAGCTATTTCAGAGCAAAATGCTTGACCAGGGAACCATTACTGGCGATGATACTTTGGAGAAAGCTAATTTCAAGTATATGTCAGTCTGTTAGAAAATTAATTAATTCAAAACCATTCTTCACTATTTCTTCATGGAATCAACATAGGATCATTGCATACATTTCTTGTGCAAGGCCTTATTGAGACAGAATGGTATAATCACAATGGAATGAAACTTGGAGCCTTTAAAAAGGGAGTTCGTCAATTAAGAAAATATGGGCCAATCTATGTCCTATATTTGATACTTCTGATACTTTGATATGGCTTTTGATACTGGTTATTGGAGAACAGGAAAAGGAGGCTACTACTGCACTGATCTTTTGCTTTTGTCAGGTACTCCCCAGTAAGCACAAACTAAGCAGCAAATTCTCAGACACTTGACTAGGAATTAAATCTTTTTGTAACTCTGGAAAAGTACTACAGATAGACCATGCTTAATAACTGCCCTGTTTAGCGACCGTTCAAAGTTATGACAGCTGAAAAAGTAACTTTATGACAAGTCCTCACATTTACGACTGTTGCATCGTCCTGCGGTCACATGAGTGCCATTCACATCCTTCACTGCCAGCTTTCAACAAGCAGAGTCAATGGAGAAGCTGGTAGTAAAATCACAAGTCACATGTGTTGAGGTCACATGATGTCTCACTTAACGACTGTTGGCAATTTTCTTAATGACCAAGGTGGAAGTGAGGTCCTAAGCCCATCATGGTCATGTGATGTTTTGCTTAATGATTGCATCACTTAGCCACAGAGTTGCCAGTCCCAACTGTGGTCTTTAAGCGAGGACTACCTATATTACAATCCATTAATTGAGTGGTTGAGGCTGATTCAGAACTTACATTCCCTGCTAATTCAAATCCAGGGCCTTATTTTCCTGGGTATGTAACTGAGTTCTTACTTTTGGATCTCGTGCTCACCCATTAGTGGCCACTGCTTGTTTATATTTTCCACATTCCTACTTTAAAAATCCCTTGACATTTAACAGAATCTTGACTTCGGTACCTCTCACTAATGTGTGGTTGGCTATGTAAACAGAATGGTGGACTAGTTGAGGTGGGCTTTTTGGTCTGATCTAGCAAAGTTCAAATGCTTTCAACATGTGAGAGGTGGGATGTTCACCTGACTAGTAGAAATACCCAGCTTGTGCTTTCTGATAAAGTGTGTAGTTCTTTCCTATAAAAGTAGTTCTAAAGACTCTTTTGCAAAGATTTTAACTTTACTTTTTAACATGCCTTATGATTCTTTATGAGATTAGATTTGAAGAAACATTCTAGGCCTCTAGGGTAATGTTCTTCCTCTGAGGAATGCAAGGCAATTTATATTATTCTGTCCTATATTTTATCCTCATAACGATCTTACAAGGTAGTCAGGAACTGGAGGTGTGTAAAATTTGAAATATATTGAGTTTGAAACAGGCTGTTCTAACTTCATTTAATATGTTCTGATGCTGTTCCAACTTTCCCAGTACATTTTAACACTGAGCAGATAGGTTATTTTCAAGATGAAAACAATGCAGGTGAGTTAATCTTCTTGTTCCACAGTATTATAATCCTGATCCAATTTGTCTCCCTGCAATTGTTAACCATGGATATTCTGTGACAGGTCTTGTAGTCTGAGCTAAAGCAATAATTTTTAGGTCATGCTACAGTATTTTGTCCAATCTGGTGAACTCCAGATGTGTTATTCTTACAACTCTCAGAATTTCCAGCTCTACTTTCTGCAACTGGTACACCCAGAAAAATCTGGTGGGTACTTAATTAAGTAAAAGGCATTGGTCATTAACTCTTAAATGCAAATTATATTGAAATTATCAGCTCCAGTTTTGATGATAAGCTCAAATTTAATTCTAATCTTTATAGCAAAATAGTACCATTCTGTTAGAAAGGCAGGTCTCTGTTGGCTTCTAGCTCAAATTTAGCCTGGCTGGTTTGTACTCTTCTGATTTCTTGTTCTGACCCTTGTTTTAATGTAACATCTCAGGGGATTTTTGCCACTTTCCTCCAGGTAATGGGCTTCTATATTTTCTTAATGAGCTAAAGCTATGGCTCTAGGTCAAGAAGACAGTGTAATGGCTTTGGACCTCTGCCATAGGTTTAAAGGTGACTGAAACAATTCTATGCCTTTTTCCCCCCTCCCTTTTCTCCACCAAGATAGGTTTTTTTAAATGAGTTTTTGTCTATTTTAGGCAGAACATTTTTAATTAAAATAAACATTAAAAAACCCCTGAAAGATTATAAGGGCTAGCTTGGGTCAAACACATTATTTTGGAAACTGAAAAAATATTTTAATTGAAACACTTTCCAGTTTATCAAATACATTATCACTCATGAAGACCTACTGAAGCTCAATCAAATACACTGTTCAGATTTTACCAGCCTGCAGCGTGAAAGGTGTGCATATGAAAAAAAAATGCTGATTCTCTCATAAATTCCTGGCTGAAAGCTTTCAGAACTGTTTATATTGATAATGGGGCTCCTTTGGTAGAGGAAAAGGCAAAAGCAGGTCTGCTCCTGGTTGAAAGACTGTTTTCTGGGCTATTCTCACTTAAGTTTTCCATTTTCATTCCAATCCAACAGTCAGTCAGCATTATTTGGGCAAGAAATATGTCTTTGTTCTTTTTTTTTTTAAATCCCTAAATATAGTTGGATTAATTGAAAAAAATGAACAAGGCAGCATTCCACAAAATGGGATGCTAAAGCATTGGAAGCAAAATATATGTTAACAAACTATTCCAAATAATAAACCTAAGCTAACAATATAAAAACAATATATCCAACTCCTTGGAGTATAGAAATACAGTATATATATATATATATATTTATATTTATATTTCAAATTTCTATCACTGCCCATCTCTCCCAAAAAGGGGACTCTGGGCGGTTTACAGTCAGAATTATGTCAAATATATAGTATAAAGTTAATTGCTTGTCCAAAGATAATGTCAACATATTTGAAGCTCTATCCTGAAATGCAATAATGAATTTCAGATGTAAAATATACCGTGAAATAAACTTTTATATATAAAACAGTGTCTCTACACTTGCCTGTATGAATCTATTACTTAATCACATGACCACATCTGTGTGTTTACATACCAAGAATAATCTCAAGTGAACAATAATATACCCAAACCGACTATTGAATGTGCTAGAATATCAAAAGTCTTGACTGTAGACTTGTCCATGAACTACCTCGTTTCTATAAAATATGTCATAGAAAGAAAATCTACAAGCTTTTATTCCACCAGTCTTTATATTTCTACTGAATTAAATTTAATACAGAAACAATCACAAAGCCTTCTGAAATAAAGGACACATGGTCATTGTAATTATATAGCATATTTTAGACATTGTAAGAGGAGAGCTGTGTTAGTCTACGGTAACCGAAAGATAGGAGGAGTCTGGGAGTACCTTTTCAAACTAACAAATTTTATTAAAAGCTGAAGCCTTTGTGAACTGCAGTTCACTTCATCAGATGCTTGGAGTGGTTAAACTGATGTAGGATTTAAATTTGGATGAGGTAAGGAGGGGAAGATAAAGTGGGGTGGTTATGCAGATTATATGTGAGACAGATTACAAATACTTTATCAATCAGCAATTGCAGTGTGTTCAGAAGCCATTTTGTCTGTTGAGGCCTTTTGATATATGTCACTTATGCAATGTTTTGTTCTATAGTGCTGGCATAGTTTTGTTGTTCCAAAACACCTACCATGTGTTCTGTAATCAAATGTCCTGGGAAAGTAAAATGGTCAGATATTACTTTGTCCTTGTTTTGAGTCCTGATGTCAAACTTGTGTTCATTAATTCTTTTGCACAATGTCTAACTTGTTTGTCCAATCCAGAGAGGCATTGTTGGTAAGACATATAAGCTCTGTCCCTTCTGTATATGCATTGCAATGTCAGACATACTATGAAAGGGAGAGAGCACATGGTGCATAAGTCATTTTGACAAATGTGATGGATCCTGTGGATATCTCTCAGCTCATTCTTTTTGAATGTGAAAAAATTGACAGCATCCTTCCTTGTAGTGTGGGCAGAATGTGTCCCATCCTAAACATATGACTAAGCTAGGGTTTGTTTTTATCTGTGGTTTCTTATTCTTCCTTTTCCACCTTTTTTCATGAGAAGATTTAAGGGTTTCTTATTTCTTAAAAAAAAAAAAAATGCTTATTATCTAATCCTTTAGGCTAATAGTGTTTGCATGGCATATTAGCCTAAAGGATTAGATAATAAGCATATGTGGGCCATTATTTAATATTTGTCACACATGACTCTATAACTATGCGTCGTGACTTATTATGTCACCTGCAGTGGTCAGAAGAAAGTATCAGTGTAATTTATAACATTTGAAGTTCATGATAGATTGGAAGTAGGCCTAGTCAGATTTAGAATAGGCCTACTGAGTTCAGTGAGCCTCATTTTAATCATGATTTATGTTAAGTCTCATTATTTTCAACATATCTGAATAGTATTCTAGCTGAAACTAAGTGTGGATCCAATCCTGTAATCCTGGAATGTGAGAGGCAAGTTTACAAACATACCAAACTATTACATGAAAAACAGAATACACAAAGAGGAATTATATCAGCTAAGGATATGAACTGTGCCAAGCTGGTTCAAGAAAATGTCATGGACCTATCTCAAGAGTTTTCCTCAGATGAGGAGGCAGAGAAGAAAGCATCCCAAGAACCAGATGCAGTATTTCCAGGATCTAGCAACTATGCTGAGCCAGCAATTACCCCACTATCCAGGAGTGTAATCTAAATCAAGCGATAATTGGTTCTGACAATAATTCATCATGTAATGTAATACCATGCGATCCTATTTGGCACAGAATTTTTCTTGGTCTTTACAACAACCTTCCTTTTGGGAAAAATTGCATAAAACCAGGTTATAGAAAAAAGGATTAGGTTGGCAGATTATAGGGCACACAGTGTAAAACTTTGTCCACCCCATTTCTTCATCTTCCACTTATCCTTTTTCTATATTTTTCCATACAGCTCTTGCATGCAGCCATCTTCCTCTCCTCTCCTTCTCCTCTATTCTCCAAGCCATCTCTCTCCACATTCCTGGGGCTCAATCTGAAATCCCTATACATGCACATTTGGAAAAAAAATGAAGGCTAGAAAATGGAAAAAATACAGGAAAGCTCAGCAATGCCACAACAATAACACAACAGCTGAACTAGGCAGATCTAATTAGAAGTAAGCTGCTGAAGAAAACTAGGTCTGATAAAGGCCAGCTGTGCTGGAGGTATCAGATATTCCTGGTATCTGGGGAGCAACCTGGATCAATCAAAGTTGTTTGAACATTGTTCTAGGCAGGCATCTTCTATTCCTGTTCAACAGATTCCTTTGTCTAGAAAATACCTAGCACTTGACTTCATGTTGTCTCTTGATTTCTCTATATGTTTACTGCTTTAGATACTAGTTCCTTGATGAGCTTGCTTTTCTGTTCTGAGTTAGGACTACATTTATATCCATGAAGTTAGCCTGATGGCTTAATTATGGTAATAAACCAGATAATAAACTGCAAGTCTGAGACTAGAACAGAAAGGAAGAACAAGTGTTAAGCTTCTAGTTATGGACAGGCAAACTATTATACTTTACATGTTGCTGTACTATAATTCCCAGCATCTGTCATCACTGGTTGGGTTCTTGAGAACTGTAGTATAGCAACATCTGGAAGACTACAGCTTGCCCACATGTGGTAGGTGAGGAAAATTCCCAGTCTTCTTAACAGACAGTTTTCATTTGCTTTGGTTCCAGCCATCAATGGATAATATTTATTGCCATGTTGAAATGGACTTTACCTGCCAATTTCTGAAGATGAAGGTAGTGTTAAAAGTACTGAATGGCCTGCTTTTTTCAGTTATTTGACAACTAAACGTGACATGTCTATGAGACAAAAAACAATGTTTCTTGACTAGAACAGGAACTGTTACAGCTCTAATTTATCACTGAAAATAATCTAAGGAAGATGTGTCATGCTCTTGAAAACACAAGACATCCAAATTACATTTGTGATTAGATTAAGTTCTCTCACCCAAATTAATCACTGCTAGCTGAAGTCATAGGCTTGATTATACTGCAACAGTAGCCTGGCTTTTTCATGGTGATGGAAGTTACCTTCCTGGCTTGGGTATCATTTTGTGAGCCTTAACACTTCAGATCTATTCCTCAGGGCTTAGCCAAAGTTGGACACTGGATTTGGTTCAATGGATTTGCTCTCCAGGCTGCAACTGCATAGCATGTAGCTTTGGAATTTGTCAGGAAGCAAGTATGGTTAATGGGTTTTGTGTCTGCTATATAGAGCAAACTGTGCTCTGCCGCACCTGCTGGAAGGCAAATACAGACCTCCTTTTTATGCTGTCTTCAGTTACAGCTCTTGCAATATATCTATCATGTCTGGTCCAAAACACCTGGGAAGCCTGGCAATCGGTCCATCATGGCTTCTGCACCACCTGCCCATCATTTCAGAGCTTTTGAGTTACAACAAAGGTAGACTGGTTCCTTGGACAGAAAAACTAAACGTCCTGTTCCTTTTTTATGAGCATGTTGCTTGAGTGATAAGTGCAGTCAAATAAACAGTGGAAACCCATTAATTTGGAATGTTCTTTAAACAAAACCAACCACAGTAGCAGTCTGTCAGTATTTAACATATATCAGGATATCAAATATGTCAGAAATGGACAGAGCAAATCAGTTTAGATAAATCTTCTAGCTATTGAAAAGGAAGAATTCTAACAATGTCAGGAAAGATTTTAGCAAAGTTTTCCACACTCTTCTATTAATAATGTCTTAGTACATTGTGAAAATACAGAGCATGCTGTGAAGCTACATTTAAGTTTTATATTTGGATATAACTTTTTTCCCCCTCCAATTGAAGCTGCATTCCCTTGGATGTGCATATGTGCTGAAGCTAAAGGATAGCCAAAATATTTTTTAAAAATGTGTTGGGTTACTTATTCTCTTTTTACGTATCCCATTCCTCCCTCCTTCCTTTCAATATTTCCTGTTTTTCTTGCTGTCTGTGCAGCAAGCTGCCAGGGAAAGGATACATGTTATTGTACTGAATTCCCAAACCTAAAAGAGATGCTATTGCCTTGTGCTGCCCCAATACCAGGACACATGTGAGAAGAAGGGGTGGAAGATAATCCTAGTTTCTAGCACACTTTGCAGGACTAGGTCGCTGAAGGCCCCCTCAGGCAAATAATCTTTCTTTACTAAGATTTCACCATTCTGCCCCCTTGGTTAAAAGAGATACTATCCTGAACCAGATGTCACCACTGAAGGTGTCCCCAAAAGGGCGGGGGTGACCCTTTAGGAGCTTTTAGGATGCATCCACTTGTTTGTTCTCATAGATAAACATTGAGAGAGAGAGTTTGGATTCTAAAAGAGGAAGAATGTCTTTTTTGTTTTTGCTAGCTTTTATACAACATGCTTGGTTTATGGGATGGGTTATGAAATGGTAGGAAAGTGGAGAATAGAGTTTGGGGAATAAAGTAGTAATGTGGGAGAAGATATGATGAGAGGCTGCAACCTGGCTGCTCCAAGGAAAGGAGGGTAGGCAGAGGATTGGTTTCCCTTCCCTTCAACTTGCAGTCCAATCAAGGGAAATTGAAGTGATAGTTTATTTTTTTAATCTTAGGCCAATGGTAAAAGATCTTTTTGGGGGAGGGGGGGTACATTCAAGTCAGTCTTGACTCCAGGGAAGTACATGGACAAGCCCATGCAGTTTTCTTGGTAAGATTTTGGAAGTGCTCTGAAAGTGCTCACCCATTTAGTCTATGGACCTTTGAATTAGATGAACAGATTTTTGGATTCCTGATTGAGTTGCGGTGGGGTGTGTGTGTGTGGGGGGGGGCTGATCTTAATATAGTCTTAGTTTGGAAGCCAAAGCTGATTATTTCTCTGATGCCTATGATAATGATATAGCAGTGGATCCCCTCCTGCCAAACTGCTGGGAGTATGAGCATATCCACACATCACTTAAGCTGCTCCTACGTTGTGTTAATCACAGCTCAACGTTAAAGCAGCTTAAGCTCCCTGCTTCATTTGACTGGGGACCGTTCACAGGAATTATTTATTTATTTATTTGAATCACTGGAACACTAATTTTCATGTTAAAAACTTGGCGATTAGTGTTCCGACTTTTCAAGGATTTTGGTAGGGTATGAATTACAAGGTCTACTCATTGTAATTCAATGCACTCTCTGCATCTGAAACGTGTAGACCCAATTTTCTGTATCAGGTGTGCCACCAAGGAGAAAATGGATACTCGGGGAAGTGAGAATGTAAGGGGCCATTTCTACTACTGTTTGCACCACCCAAAGAACAGGTGCAGTTATTTTGTACTCAACATGCTCAATGAGACCTCAGTATTTGAGGCAAATTCAGCAGAAATATAAGATTATAAGCAAATAGGTAGATGCTCACAGAGGCTGCTTTAACAGCAAGAATTTTGGTGGAGGGCCACGTCATCCATTTCTGCCCTCTAGAAACAGTTGCCAGACTGTTCCAGTGACAGGGCAAGAGGTAAGCGATAAATATGTCTACTTTGCTTCTGTTATCTCTGTCCATGCAAATGAAACTATGAGTAATCTCAACAGTGCTTCTTCTTGCATGAGTAAACAATAAATAAAGAAAGCAAAAATAAAGAAAGAAGGATAAAGAAAGAGAAAGTATGGTGCAGCTACAGTTGCTCAGTGACAATACAGACACACACAATCGTTTCCTGCCACTCACCTTTGACAGCTTAGATTGCTGATTGTACAATCTGTCACTCTTCCATCCACAAAGTTTAGAACTTGTGTTTTCTGAAGTAGGTAAACACTACACTTCTCTCTCCCTCCTACCTTTCCTAAGGCATCCTTTGCGTGAGTTTCAGCTGAGTTATTTTCTCAGCAATTAAAAGTGTTGGTTCTAGGCCTGCTTCTCATGGGAAGAACAAACTCGGGGTGTTTAGGTTGTATCACTTCTAACTGTTGTGAGATCTTAGAACTGACAGCTCCTCCATACAAGTAAATAAATAAAGTTTAAATATCACTGTGCATAACAAGCTAGATGCTAGAGAGGAGAATACTATGCTCCTTTTCCCCCCCTGAAATTCCATCAGTGGAGATCCATCTGCTGTCAAACATAGGCTTATAACCCAAATCAGTTACAAGTACTTAGCCCTCAGAGATGATGTTTCTAGCGGTTGCAAGGACAAATTAGCAGTAGACCAGCACAGAGGGAGCTAACAAGTGCCACCTTTAAAGCAAAGGTTATATTTTAAAGTGCAATATATAGAAAGATGTTAGAAAATACTGATGCATGGTAGTGAATGAAGATCCATTAAAAACACATCAGAACAATATGTGATACATATTTTAGAGGAGTCTATGAAGACTGTATTAATATCTTGTATATTCATACACAAACCAACATAAAAATTTAATTAAGCCCAGATCAGGAAGAGTTCTATAATAACCAAAATGTAGAAATATTCTTGAGTTATTCTTTCTTGAGACAGGTTAGGTCAGATAATGTGGGAAAAGGGAAAAGCCTAAGTACAGACAAGAATATATAAGGAGAAATGTGCAGAAAAAATATGAGCATTTTTTGAGCAGTTTTCCTATCTCTTTCTTCTTCCTCCTCCTTCCTTAAAAAAAATGTGGAATCAGTCCAAACAAACAATTTTGTTGCAATTGGCTCACAAACATGATCAAACACTAAAATAAAAATACCATAATTACTATAAAATATACATTATTTACACATTCCACATTCCACTTAAAAAATACTTATTGAGTATTCAGGAGTCTAATAGCCTGGGGGATGAAGCTTTTACCCAATCTGGCTGTTCTACATCAGATGCAGTGGAAACTTTTCCCAGAAGGTAACAAAGAAAATAGGCCATGATGAGGATGGGAGGAGTCACTGATGAAATTTCGAGCTCTGGACAGACATCATGTATATGCTATACCCTGGATGAGAGGCAGTGAGATCCCAATTATCTTCTCTGCTGCCCTTACCACCCTCTGCACAGACTTCCTATCTGATGCACTACAGCCTCTGAATACAACTGGTCAATACACTCTCTATAGTACCTCTATAGAAAGTAAGGAGGATGGGAGATGGAAGATGTACTTTCCTCATCTGGCGCAAAAAATGCAGAAGTTGCTGTGCTCGTTTTAGCAAAAATGCGGTGATAAGAGACCAAGTCAGACTCTTCGTTATCTGCACCCCCAGCAATCTAATGCTACTAACTGACTCCACAGCTATGTCATTAATAAAGAGTGGAGTGTGGCTCAGCCGATTCTCCCTAAAGTCAATAATCATCTCCTTGGTTTTTTCCACATCTGCCATGAAGATATTGCAGGATATAGAACGACTTGTTCTTCAATGGTTAGTAGCCTAGTGTAGTACCTACAGTAAAACCAAAGAGGTGCATGAAAGCCCAAGGTGTTCTCTATCTTTCAGGTTATGTTGATTCTGATCCTCTTTTCTCTATGAATACAGTATGAAAAAAATCTGTGATGGCCTAAGGAGCTAAAAACGTAAATGGTTACATCCAAGATGGCGACTGAGAGCAGATGCCGGTTGCTGCTTTAGTGGGGAGACTAACATTGGTCCACCCCAGTGACTGATGGACCCGGTAAGGTTTCAGGAGTAACTGGGGGTTATACCCGGTGATACACAGTTCAGCAGAGGCCCTAGCTGCGGCCTGGAATAGGGAGGCAGCTGGGGCCTTGGACAGGATCGCGCCTGTGCAGCCTCTCTTGTCCCATCAAACCCGGCACTCCCCATGGTTTATGGAGGAGTTGAGAGTTCTGAAGAGGATTAAGAGATGCCTAGAGCGCCACTGGAGGAAGACAAAGACTGAATTCGACTGAACACAGGTTAGAGCCACTATTAAGGCCTACCTTGTGGCGATAAAAGTGGTGAAGCGTCAATAATTCTCCATTCTTATTGCATCTGCAGAATGCCACCTGACAGCCTGTTTAAGATCATTCAATCCCTTTTGGGGAAGGTGGGCTCAGTGACCCACCTACAGGGCCATGCAGAGGAATTTGCTGAGCATCTGCAGGACAAAATTGCTCAGATCCGCTCCAAGTTAGACTCCAGGAGTGAGGCGTGGTCTGGAGAGATACCAGGGGAACAGGCTTACCCAGTTATCTGGAAGCAGTTTGATCCTGTTGGACCTGCGGAAGTAGACAGGGTTCTACAGACAGTAAATGCCACCATGTGTCATCTAGACCCATGCCCCTCCTGGCTGGTAAAAGCAGACTGGGAGGTGACATGTGGTTGGGTCCATGTGATGGTTTGAATACATCCTTGGGAGAGGGGGTGTTTCTGGCTACCTTTAAAGAGGCAGTGCACGCCTTCCTCAAGAAGCCATCACTGGACCCTACTGTTCTGGACAACTTTAGTCCAGTCTCCCACCTTCCCTTTTTGGGAAAGGTGGTTGAGAAAGTGGTGGCTTTGCAGCTCCAGAGGGTCCTGGAGGAAACAGATTATCTAGACCCCTTTCAGTCAGGTTTCTGTCCTGGTTATGGGACAGAAACGGCATTGGTCGCACTTATGGATGATCTCTGGTGGGAGCGGGATGGTGGCAGTGCATCCATCCTTGCTCTCCTTGATCTCTCAGCGGCTTTTGATACCATTGACCATGGTGTCCTTTTGGGGCAGCTCAGGGAGTTGGGGGTGGGTGGCGTGGTCTTGCACTGGTTCACCTCCTTCCTCCAGGCCTGGTCCCAGTCGGTGGTGATAGGGAGCAAGAGGTCCGACCCTCGGCCCCTTCTTTGTGGGGTGCTGCAGGATTCAGTACTGTCTCCACTCCTTTTAAACATCTACATGAAACTGCTAGGTGAGATCATCCATCACCACGGGGTGAGCTATCATCAATATGCTGATGATACTCAATTGTACATCTCCATCCCAGGTGAGATAAGTGATGCTGTGACTGCCCTCTTGTGGTGTCTGGGGGCTGTAGGGGTCTGGATGGGGAACAACAGGCTTCAACTGAACCCTGGTAAGACAGAGTGGCTGTGGGTTAATGATTCTTCCGTAACTGGGACATTATCATCTCTGGTTCTGGATGGGGTTGCACTGCCCCAGACAGACCCAGTGCATAATCTGGGGGTCCTCCTGGACTCATGGCTCCTGCTCAAAGAGCAGGTGACAGCCATGGCCAGGAGACCCTTTGTGCAGCTACATGCTGTGTACCAGTTACACCCTTTCCTGGATCGGGAGGCCCTTTGAACAGTCACTCACAGCCTTGTTATCTCTCATACAGACTATTGCAATGCACTCTACATGGGGCTACCCTTGAAAAGTAGCCGGAAGCTTCAGCTGGTCCAGAATGCAGCCACATGAGCTGTTTTTGGTGTCCCCAGAAGGGCACATGTAACACCGCTGCTGTGCAAGCTGCATTGGGTACCAGTCTGCGTCCATGTCCAATTCAAGGTGTTAGTTATCACCTTTAATGCCCTACATGGCATGGGGCCAGGTTATCTGAGGGACTGCCTCATCCTCATTACATCAGCCTGTCCCACCCGATCGTGCAGAGAGGGCATGCTGCAGACCTTGTCTCTAAGACAACTTTTTTTGGTGGGGTCCAGGAAACGGGCCTTCTCTGCAGTGGTGCCTGCCCTGTGGAACATGCTGCCCCTGGAGGTGAGATTGGCCCCATCGCTCCTGGCCTTTTGGAGGAGTCTGAAGACCTGGTTCTGCCACCTTGCTTGGGGCGGAGAGGGGAATAGATCTACATGGGGATGGCTGCTATAGACCACTCTTCCCACACTTGACTGTTTTAGATTCTTTTGCCACTTGGACTTTTTTATTTTTTAGTCTTATTTATATTATTTATTACTGTAATTTTATATTGTGTATTTTATTCATTGTATGATTGTTGTTTTAACTGATTACTGTAAACTGCCCAGAATCCCCCGAAGGGAGGAGATGGTCAGGGACAAATTGGATATATATATATATAGATACATATATACATATATACATATATACATAGATACATAGATACATAGATACATAGATACATAGATACATAGATATATAGATATATATATATTGCTAGGGAAATTATAGGCAAATGACCCTTAATGGTTAGAAATTAGTTGGAGTGTCCTGCACAGTGAGAGCCATTTTGGTGAAGGTAAGTCAATGTGTTACTGTTGAGATCTCTGCAGGTGAGAAAACAAAACAAACATTGCAGTTTTGGAACAAAGAAAGGACAGTGAAAGAGTGTGAGCTGAAGGCGTCTAAGAAATGGATAGTTACTTCTGAGTAATTCAGATGCTTTCACATTTCTTTAGCAACAGGAGTTAATTTCATCTTGCGTTTCTTATTTAGCACTGCCAGCTTAGAAGCAATTATTTAAACAGGGTTGCCAACTTCCCCCCACCCCCCACCCCACCCCGGAAGATTGCTGTGCTTTTTACTGCAGTATGACTAGCACAAAACCAGTTTTGTTTTTGTTTTTGTCAGAGAACAGAGATGGGAGGAAACAGCCCTGCCACGAAACTTGCGCTTTTGCTCAGTGCAAAGCAATCGAAGATCCAGGAGCTCTGCCAAAGGAGTGGGGTGAGGAACCATTCATTTTTTTAAGTGAAACGGAAAGGGGTCCTTAGTGTGTTTGCAACTAAAGGTCAGCTGGCAGGATGTCAAATCAGTTTTCTGCTCACACCTACTGTAGATTTTCATATATTCATAATGGGTTTCATTTACACATACATATTTTATGATCAGCTCAGCTCTTCTTGCACACTAAATTTATGTAACCTAATTGTGCTGTGCTGTAATTTGCTATGTTCAGTTCTTGTTGTTCTTTGCTCGGGTGGCTGCGGTCCAAGGCACTTTCTTCTGTTTAGAAGTGCCTGAAAGTTTGCTGCACAGTGCCATGCCATCCTCACTTTAATTGGCTGCTGGGAAAAAAATGCCTTTGAGAGGAAGAGTATTTATTGGCTTTCAAATATTTAAGACCTCCTAGAACTGATGGGAATTATAATGACCTTACCTTACCTTACCTTTGATGTTAAATGAAAATTGTCTGTTCAACAAAGCACACCCCATAATCCTTCTCTGCAGCATTACTCTCAAACTCTCACAGTGTTTTCTAATGATTCATTTTAAAATGGGTGCACAAAGGTGCACACACACACAGAACTACAGATACAGGTACATGGGAGTATAGCTAAGTTTATGCTCCTCTTTGAACCATATCTATAACTCGGGATATGATGGGTGAGCGGGAAGCTATTCCAGATAAAACCAGAGGGAGATTTTTTTCAGTGGGTGGGATGATTATCATTTTCCTTTTAGTTAGAGCTGCTGAAATTCAGCTTAAGTGAATTTGGAGGTGCCTTCTAAAACAGTGTTTCTTTGTGCCCCAAACTCTTCCTTAAGATGTGTGGAGCTCTGGCTGGGGAATTCTGGGAGCTGAAGTCCACACATCTTAAAGTTGCCAAGATTGGGAAACTCTGTTTTAGGAGAAAAACAGTGAGTTATTGGAGGAAAGGAAGAGAGGTAATTCCATATGGTTTCTGATTTCCATAGCTTCTGGTGAGATTAGAGACAGTATTTAGTATAAATATTAGAGTTTAAAAGTATTTAAACCTTTATTTATCAGTCATTCACCTACCTTATACCCCATCTTTATCTAGCCCCTCTTGGCAGCTTAACTTTATGTATAATACAGCAAATATTTTAAATATCCACATTATGATTAGAACATAACAAATAATCCCTTCAATTCAACAAATAAAAATAAAAAAATAAAAGCAATGAAAAATAGCACAGTGCATGAACTCAGGAGACTGCTCTCTGAAACAATTCTGTCTTAAACATATAATATATCCAAACCTTCTATTTCCCAATTCCTCTGCCTAATTCCACTGTGTTTCTTGGATGCTGTATGATTGCCCAGAGAAGATCAATTAGATCTGTAGCTCTGTATTGCTTTGTTTAGTCTGGCTATCTATCCAAATCAATCCATCATGGATTAGAAGAAGACTATAAGTGACCTGCCTGCCCCCCCGCTTTCATAGTGTGCATAGCTGTGGCTTCTAGAAGATTGAGTTGTACCAAATCCAAGCTTGAAAAAACATGGTTTACTTAAAACTGGGATACCCATAATTAAAAACTGTTTTCTAAGATACTCAACTGTTCAGATATCATGGCCATAAAGAACATATGAAAATTCAGTCTCCAGTATCATCAGTGATATTTGGCTGGTTGGTTCCCTAGTCCTGCTGGGACTGGTTCCAGTCCCCTTTGGGTGGAATTAGATCTGCCATCACTTGGATTTTATTATATTTTATATGTATATTTATTGATATTATTCTGATTTTATCTTATTTTATACTGTTTTATTGTGAACCACTCAGGGTCCCCCGAGTGGGGGAGATGGGCGGTAATAAAAATATGACAAACAAACAAATAAATAAATAATCCTTGTCCAGGCTTCACTGAAGATGTAAAGGAATCCTCTTATGGCTTGAAAACTCTCAAGGAATAGTAAATCTTAACAAGTTAAAGAATCATTGCAACATTTGAAAGCAAACTGCAAAACTTACCGGCTAGATTTTGTCATATGAATATGAATTTGTAGATAATGGCAGAGCTCTGTTTCCAGACCAGGAATCACTGGATTTGGAATCCTTTTCAGAGCATTTCTGAGTCCCCATCGTCCCATATTCCTTATGAAGATTTATAATTCCATTGTAAATCTGGATGCCTTTGCTTATAAGGCATGGATGATTTGAAACTTTGTACAAGGATTTTAACTGCAAGCCTGTGAAGTCAGGGATGCAAAGAGGGAAGCTAGAGTAGATGTGTCTATTACTTTTCCATGCTGCAGAAACTAAAGAAAGCTGGAGAAAGCTACAGTTAAATTAGGACAGAATTTATATAAGCACAGCGTTCTGTTTTGGGAAAAAATATCTGAGGGATTTTGTAGGAAACTAAATGAGTTTCTAAGAGTTGTGGGATTATTAAAATGTTTATTTACCATCACTATTCTCATTCTAAATTAAAAGTCCTTTTCACACGCAGAGGAGATTCATGCTTAGAACAAGCAAGGGAAAGCATGCAGAGCACAGACTTTGGCCATAGGAGGCCACTGCATTTTCTTCTGTATAATAAAGTTCTCTGTGATGTGTTTTGTGTGTGCACGTTGTCTTTCTGCTTTCCTCTCCTGCTGGTGGACCAACTAACAGTCAGAAGGACTGACAGATAGAGTCCCAACCCGCTTTACGCTGCTTTTCAATATCCCACTGGATTAGAAAGAAAAAGGTGCTTCCTGACACCACTTGGTCAGGCTGGCCCTCTCCGCACTGTTTGTACAGCAAGTACTGAGGATATCAGAGGAATCTTTGGATGTGAGTGGCTCAGCATATGTAGAAGCTTCATGTGAGTGAAAGTCCAATTCTATGGGTCTCTTTCTCATACTGAGCTCCTATGCATGATTAGCTGCACATACGTAGAGGTCGCTGTTCAGATTTCAGTGTCCGGTGCATAAGGGCAGCCTGGTCAAATGAACCTTTATTGGAGATTGTTCAGGAAAGGAGACTAAAAGTTTTTCTTCAATATGCAATACAGAGTCTGTTTTTGTTTTAATATAATCAGGCTGAGGTGTGCCAGTCGCAGATTCCTTCAGTGGCATATTGTCATGAGTAAGGATGGCGAGCAGGGGGCTCCCACCCAGACTGTCAAGCGCATGCGTAGCACTGAGGAACTGTTCAGCCATTCAAAGAGACACAGATCGGGACCGCCTTAACCTTTGGGGTTTATATGGCTGGGTTTTCCCACGCTTCCTCAGTTTGTTAGGATTCTTGTTAAGTACTACTAACAAATATTAGAGACCAAGTCATTGTCTCAGTGTGTTTCCTGGTAATCAGGACACATATTGCCCGTAAATAGGTTCTGAAGATTCAGGGCAGAAAGGGAGGTAAACCAGAAAAAAATGGAGAAAAAATAGAAAAGTTCACGCAGAAAGAGAAAGGGAGGGAGGGAGGGAGGGAGGGAGGGAGTTGGGGGGGGGGATAATTAGAAACAACCATAGGAAATATGACAGGTTGTCCTGGATGGTATGAAATTAAAGCTTTTCTTTTCTTAAAGTTCTTTCCACATTTAAAAGGTAAAGGTAAAGTTTCCCGCTTAGTCGTGTGCGGCACTAGGGGGCAGTGCTCATCTCCGTTTCATGGCTGAAGAGCCAGCGTTGTCTGAAGACACTTCCATGGTCATGTGGCCAGCATGACAGTCATGGAATGCTGTTACCTTCCCACCGAAGAGGTACCTATTTATCTACTCGCATTTGCATGCTTTCAAATTGCTAGGTTGGCAAGAGCTGGGGCGTGTATGGGAGCCCACTCCGTCACACAGCACTTGGGTCTCAAACTGCTGAACTTGCAACCTTCTGGTTGACAAGCCTGGCATCTTAACCACTGAGCTACCATGCCCCCTCCTTTCCATATTTAGGGTCCCTTTAAAACTAAATAAAAGATGACATGGATGCTTGCAGGGGAAAATGAATCATTGCGAAAATCCTCCTCCTCTTCCCTCTCCCTCTGCGGGATAAAAGAGTGTACCAGAAACAGAAAGACACTGTTGGTTACAATCTTAAATATTTAGAGCAAAACTAGAAAACACAGAAAGCCAATGTGGATCTAAAAATACTTTTTTATTTAGGTGGCTTTGAAAATAATGCCGGGAATTAGCTGGGAAATGTTATTTAAATAATCAATTCTGAAGGTATACAAGGATGAAAAGTCATGGGTTATAGTTTAGGCTATGATGATAACATTAGAGTTTCTGAAGAGTTACTTATTGGCATCAGTGACTTTGTTAAAGTTTCCTTTTCACAATTCATTTCTCTAACTAGTACCTACCTTAACTTTTTGTTGTGTTTCTGTCATTGAAACAGAGCAGCAGTATACTTGAATAGTTAAGAATGGAAGGGATTCACCGGAAAGGATACTGTGAGTGTAATAATGTGGCCAAGAGAAAATGTGAATTGTAAGGCTCAGCTACCGAGATCAGATCAAATCAAATCAAATCAAATCAAATCAAATCAAATCAAATCAAATCAAATCTTTACTATGGTCATAGACCAGCATACCAAGATCAAATCTGTACAATTCCCAAAAATAATCTCAGCAAGGTGTAAAAGTTGATGGGAAAACTATTGCCTGAAACAAAATAATTTGTTTCTAACACATACAACTATGCATTATGGGGCACACAGTGGAGTTTGTGGGGACTGTTTCAGTTCGTTCAACAGGTATTTAACTACTAGAGCTGTGGACAGCTCTGAAAGAATGCTTCTTTTCAACAAAAAACTGTTTCACAAAGCAGTGTGGTGTCTTCATAAAGTGGCTGGGTTGCTTTGCTGTGGCTTGTTTAAGAGCCCCTCTCAGCCTTCTTCCTCAGAGCTGATGCTTAGTGAGAAGGCTGAGACAGGCTTTCTTCAAGGAGCCTGGGTGGGTGAGGAAGGCTGAGAGAAACCTTCTACAGCACTTTATGAGGCATTGTTCCAGTTGGGTAGCTGTGGCCAGCTGTGGGATATCATTTCTATGAGACGACAGATACAGGGAGTCCAACTTTGATTGGACTCATCTGAGGTAACAAAAATTTAAATCCACATACCTTCTCTGCTCCCACTCTGGATTGGATTACCAAGATTGCTACTGATCTACTTTTTATGCAAATCAAATTGAATTCATCTTTCAATTATAGACCTGCATAATTTGTTAAATGCCATTCACAATTGTTGAGTCCATAATATGAATAGCATTTCATCTCATGTGAGAGCTAGCAAGATCTTACTAAAATTGTCCAGAACCTGAGTGAATTCCTAACCAAAGCAGATCTTGTTTCAGCAGAACTGAGATTTTAATCAATATTTATGGCACTTGCTTGGATTATTCAAGCATTTAAAAGGATGAAACTTCAGAATTAAACTTGTGCTTAGATTAGAGTATGTAAATCAGTCCAAATCCATTTTGTCTTAGTGTGACAGCTTTTCTGTTGTCTCATTTTGTTTGTGCCTTGTTTTTAAAGTTGGAACACCTGTATATTTTTTCAACAATTTTCCCTAACATGCATAGATTTGTATGGAACTTTCTTTAACATACAAAGTTTTGTATGCAGTTTTCTAAGGCATTGGTTTTTTAAAAAAAATGTATGTATTGTTAACATATGCTATTTTAAAAAGTATAATAACCCCTATACAATAGGAGAACTTGTTTTGGCAGTGAATCTTGTCCACTCCTACTGAAATCTGAGGTAGATTTCTTTTAAATCTGTACATTCAAAGTATTTTTGAATGGTCTCAGGTGGTGTCCTGTACCTCTTCTCCTGGAAACAAGCTACTTTGGCTGGTTTCAGATCCCTAAAGCTTGAGCTAAATATCCCAAGTTTCAATAATTTTAGAAAGGTCTTGAGGTAGATCCAATTTAGACTCCAAGGCTCAGGAGACTTCCTGGGAAGACTGTACTGGTTCCATACCAGCATCCAAAGTACTACTAGCAGACAGTCCACAATTCAGGTTATACCAATTGATTGAAACACACTGAAATAAATGCAGTGTGTTTACATTGAAGTTTAATTTGTTAATGTACAGCATCTGAATGGTTTTAGAATATGTTCTTAGAGAATTTCAGTGTAGGCAATATTCTGACGTCCATTTTGGGATCTGTCTGCTGTGCATCTCATCTATGGCACAGTACTCATGTCCTTGTTTGATTACACAGATGCTCATGTCAGTGGGCTCACATTTACATGACTTTTGCTATTTGGACTGAAGGAGAAACACTTGGTGAGCTGAAAGCAACTGAAGTGAACTCCTTTGTGTAGTGACTTCACAAAGAAGAAAATGGAACATGACTTATATAGCATTTACAGAGATGTGATGAGACATTTCAAAGCTTTAAATACAATTCAGTGTGAACCTTACCTCCCAAAGTCCCATTCTGGCTTTATCTCTGTAATGAAACCCCTGAAAGAACTTTCAGTGAGGACTGTGACATGGTTTGTAATGTGAAAACATTAGCTTGCTTTGGGATAAGATGGGATGATCTGCTGGAAAATGGCCAGGAAACAATGTTCTCAGTGTTTCCTATACCTTTGCTCTCTTTATGCTCTCTTCTTTTGACTTTGCCTGTACCAGTCTCAGCAACAGAGGAAAGTATTTTAAATGCTATAAGCACACTGGAGAAGGTAAATGGGATATAATCCCTCTCAGAGTAAGAATCTGAAGAATGTCATGAAGAAAGGAGATTGGAAACATCAGAAAGAGTTGAAAGCATGGGAGCTGACATTGCAGACCTGGTTGTGCAAAGGAGCAATCCAGCAGCTCTGTGGGAATGGAAAGAGAGCACAGAGAGGCAGATCCTGACCATGAGGGCAGTGAAGGAGACCTGAGGCTGGAGGCTGGAGAAGCTTGGCAGATGATACCTATTGTCTCTGTATGTATATTTGTAGCAACAGGATGTAAACATGCTTAGGGCATCACAGCATAGCAGAAGTTCTAGCTGTTGATTAATATGCAATCATGATAAAGCTGATTAGTATTGCATATATTTATGTCTATATACATTACTGGGAACACTTTGGAGTCAGACAAATGTGTCTAGTACTTCCTCTTGCATCTTGAAATTGGGGGTCTCTGGCCAGAGACCACAGTGGAAGGACATCCTGTAGGAGAGGTGGGATAACAATTCTTGTGTGAAAAGCAAGAAAACAGGATGTCCTTTTCTGACAGCACTGGAAGTTCTGAGCCCAATTTAGCATCCTCAAAGCATGTATATGACTGGGCTTTCAAACTAGGATTTTTTTCCCCCTGTTCTTGTCATTATACAAAGGGGCACACACTTCTAAAGAAAAGAAAATATTGCAGTAACCAAAGTATGTTTTTAACAAGTATTCCAAGCATTTTTCTTGACAGTGACATGAGAAGTTTTGCACTTTCCTGATGTCATTATATGTCATTGCCGATTGAAATATTTTTAACTTCTGAGATGTGATGATAGACTGGACTGACACCAGAGATAAATGCAGCAATGTAGCCAGAGGTACAAAGAGCTAATAACAGTGAAAATCATTAATCTGTTGACAAGTATGAGTCATCTGGAAACTTCCATGCCTAGTGGGAATGTTAACTTTTACTTTTTTTCAATCTGCCATATAAGTTCTTTTTAAAAAAGTATTTTCAGGAGTTCAAATTGGGAGGGAAAAAACACAAAGTAAATACGTATTTTTTCTGAATTATTGTAGGTGCTCCCCCCCACTTTTATTTACATTTATCTCTCTCTTATTTTGCAGCTGCCATTCAATCCCAAGAAGAGGAAGGGCTGCTTTAAAGAGTTGCAGACAGGCATACCTCCATGTTCTTTTAAGCAGCTTTTGGGAACTGAACCCAAAGTGTTGCACAAACAGTCCTAAAACACATCACTTCTTACAAAAGGATCTGGGTATCAGTGATTTAGAGAATTTCCGTTAAATAATAGTGCCACCTTTTCATCATCAAGACACTTGCAGATTCATGTGCTAGGTTGTTTCATTTCATTCTTACATTATTTTCAATACAGGGATTGCAGAAATCACTCCCCAGGGCTATCCAATCGAGAAAGGTCACCAAACATTATGGTACATTCATCAGAAAAAAGTAGTGTCTTAACTGATGAGAATCACAAATGTTTGGCAATATTTATTTGTGAACATATAGAATGTTAAACCTCTTCAACCCCATTGGAAATGTTTCCTCTTTTCTGAACTATATTCCTCAGGTTCTCTTTCACACTAAAAGAGATAGTAAGTCTGGATCTAAATGTATGTATAGATGTATATTTTCATCATCTATTTCCGCAAATGCTCATCTCCACGTAAGATCTGATCTGATAGGAAGGCTGTTTGCCAACTGTTCAAAAAGCTTTGCTAGATTATATCTGCTCAAAAAACCAGACTCATGTCATCCAGATCTCATCTTCTGTGGAGGCCTAGGCCTTCATGTGCCGTTCCAATTCTCACTTCCGTAAGAGATTAGATACAAGGTAATATCCCTTTTCCCTCACAGATCTGATGTGATAAGTCATATAGTGGGAGTATATACTGTATGGGATATTACAAAAAGCCAATGAATCTCTTAGAAAAATATATATATGTATTACAAGATTTTCTTGTAACTGGAACACATCATTGTACAGCACAGCAAAATTGACTTCAGATATTTTGTATCCTGAGGCAAAGAAGAAGGTGTTGTTTCCCCTTTTCCAACTGGACTGGCAATTCTATTTTTTTTACTAGTCTTTGCCACCTCTGAAAGGTGCGATCTCTCCACTAGCATCTTACTGATATCTTTCAGCATCTGGCACTTGAAATGGCAGCCTCACACCTCATGATAAGGCCATCTGAGAAACACGTGGAGACTCATTGCTAAACATGTCTAGGCTAATCCTGTCCTGTCTTGTCCTATCCTAAGTTTACTTCAGCAAAGCCAACATATATTCTCTGCAGTAGCGCCCGCCCTTTGGAACATCTTACCACCGGAGGCGAGGCTAGCCCCATTGCTCCTGGTCTTTCGGAGAAACTTGAAGACCTGGCTCTGCCACCTGGCCTGAGGTGGGGAGGAGAACAGTCATGCCTGGGGTTGGCTAGTGCCTTGAAGTACCCCATCCATGCAGAGACTGAATGAGATCACAGCCATCTGGACTTTACTCTTATTTATATTATTAATGATATGTAATTTTTATAAGGCATCTCATATGTTTATTATTTTACTGAGTATTCTGTTGTAAACCGCCCAGAGTCCCTCCAGTGGGAGGATATGGGTGGTGACAAATTCAATCAATCAATCAATCAATCAATCAATCAATCAATCAATCAAGCTTCATCTTTGTCTTCAGGCATATTAGTTCTCCTCAATGCAATCAGTGGAACTCCATCACTCTATAGCTGATAAGTTATATCCATGGTGGCTCTTAAAATCCTAGATTGTAAACTAAACTCAGAAGTTGAAAGTTACTTCTTCCAAGTGCTACAGGGTTATGCATTACATTCAGGAACCAGAACCAAAACAACAGGAATTCAGTTATGTAACTACTTCTACCAGTTAGCCAGTGTTAAATGGATGAATCCTCAAGTCAAATGGAGTTTCTGTTCTCTAAGAATTATTCTACCATTCATCATTTCTCTGCTCCTTGGCAGTCAAGGAGTATGCAGGAGAACATGTAGCACTGGAAAGCAAAATTGATAGTTTTTTTCAGGAAGGATCCAGGATCAGGGAAGAGATGGGAGAGAATGTCATCTCTAAGCAAACTGTGATCTGGACAGATAGACCCGCTTTGCAGATATGGATTGGAAAATGGGGTAAGTTTTCTCTGCTGCTGATTTTTATTGAATTAAGGTAGTGCTTCTAAGAGCAGACAGAAAGTGGGTGCTATTGAAATAAATATGACTTGCTTCCAAGGAAACCCACTTAGATGAGCACGCATTTTGTAAAACTGTCATCTTTCACCATCATTTAAGCCTACTATCACATAACCTATCATTACCTCTCATTCAGATGGTAATACTTAGCAGTTATTTTTTGTGGTGTCGCTTTATTACAAATACAGTGCTTCAAAGCCGAAAACAGCGTGTATCTAGATTGCACCTGTAAACAGCTTTCATCATGTGCAATTACATGGTTGGCAGGTGACTCTTTATTTGCTCTGCCAGGGAAAGGTTATTTAACCTAAGACACACCAAACATCCTATAGTAAGTGCAACAGTGGTGTTCATATCTGAAATCAAATCATTTCCCAGATTTCTTTTATACATATTCCAGTTCCTTAGCTGGACTGGGACCAAAAGTACACATGTTACAAACATATTTCAGATTCTGCCATATTTTCTTCTCAACACAGTGCACAAGTAATGGTCTGTGTTCTCTTAGGATTTTGCAAGAAAAAGGAGGGACTTTTGGAATAGGTAGTAAATGAACTGAAGCCATGATCATGTCTTAGAGGAACATTAACCATATTTTGCACCTGTCAAAGACTGAACACAAGGAGATTTTAAATTACTCAGAGACACATAATTAGAGCTGTATGTTTCTGTGGATGTGTATTTGGGTAATACTTAATATAACTGGAGAAATAACACAGTGGTTATTTGTGGGCAAAATCTGCTCAACAGCAACACAAGGAGGCATATCTTTTTCTTTATGAATGCCTTTGAATGAATGTGCATAAAAATACTTCAGTGAAAAATCCAGAGGCAGACTATGCACAAAAACTCATGGAATTTACTGGAAAATCCTAGTAGACTTTGCATGGTATTTATGCTTTCCTGGATTCTTTTCTTTCTTCTTTATGAAAAGGAGGAAGAGGAATTATCTGGGACCAAATTAGACATGATGTAGCTGATATTGCTAAGTATTTTTTATAAAAGGAAGGAAAAGCTTTAATTTCTCATCAAGACTGATACTATATGATACTAAATTTCATTTATTTGGTCCTTTCTAATCTCTTCCACCATAACAGAAGAAGAAAAAAACTTTCCAATGATATCAGAACAATCAAAATGCTAGAGTAACTTATCAAGAAAATAATATTTTGAGGAAAATATTACAGCTAGACATTGATTCAGATTTGTAGGGCAAACCATGATTTGGAGTACAAGCACACAGCACTTGTAATGGAACACTTTAAATCACATGTCTCTTCCCTGATTGCATAGTAACTGTCAGGGCTGCAACTGGGGGGGGGGGGCAACTGGGGCATGTGCCCCGGGTGCCGTGCTAGTGGGGTGCCAAAATGAGCACTGGTGGGGTGCCAAAATGAGTGCTGAGGGGTGCCAAGATGGGCGCGGAATCCATGTTTGCCCCAGGTGACACAGACCCTAGTTGCGCCCTAGTAACTGTACAAAGTCAGGAAAAAAGATGCGGCTGCTTTAAGTTGTTCCCAACAGATGCTACGTACATGCCCATGCGTGTTCAGGATCTTATTTGCCCTTTGAATCCATATGGTTGATCAGCCAAATATTTGTTCATTAGATTTGTATTGCCCCCACTTCTGTCCTAACAGCCAGAAAACACGCTGAGACAAGGAACTGGTCTCTAATGTTTATTGCTAGTACATAACAGGAATCCTAACAAACTGAAGAGGCGTGGGAAAAACCCAGACATATAAACCCCAAAGGTTAAGGCGGTCCCCATCTGTGTCTCTTTGAATGGCTGAACAATTCCTCAGTGCTACGCATGCACTTAACAGTCTGGATGGGAGCCCCCTGCTTGCCATCCTTACTCATGACAACTTCCTCCAGAAGCTCAAATTAGTTCCTATTCCCCCCCACCTTCATTTTATTTCTGAGACAACCACTCTGTCAAATAGGCTGGATCAAGAGAATGACTAGCCAAAAGATGCCTAGTGACATGGTCACTACTACAGATTAAGAAGGATTCCACCACAAATTCTGTAACTTGCTCCTGATCGATCCCAAGAGAAAATAATGCTAGTAAGAATGCAGTCCAGCTAGTATTCATCCTTGCCCAGAAACAAACAAAAACAAAACCATCAGTGATGGGGCAGAAAGCAGGTGCATTTACTTTCAAAAATACATGATGTGTCTGTGGAACATCTTTAATCTTGCTTTAACTTTTAAAAAAACCTGAGAAGTTTACAGTGACAACAGGCTTTTTGAATAATATCGGCTTGTTCCTGATGATTTCTACAATGACCCTGAAATCATAGAATGCCACATGGGGCTGATACATTTTTTAAAATAGATTTTTAACCAAAATCTGTTTCCCCAAATGCACAGTTCTCTCGTGCCTAGTTATTGTTATAGTTTTTCCAGAAAATAAAGGCCTGGCTAAATTATATATAATGATATATTAATAAAAAATGGGGGTGGGCAAGCAGGATAGCTGTGCAAAACAACAAACTGTGTTTCTCAGCAGATTTACAATGAGTGCCTTTGTCCCTGACATCAGAGCAGGGACAGAGTTCTGCTGTCAGATGGCTATATTGTGTTTCATTGCAAAATGGTTTCTCTTTATTTTCTACTAAATTTATGTTGGGAGCAATGCGAGGCTCAGGGTGCTGAAGGATGCTGAGTCATGGCATCAATTTTTAGAAAGTGTCCTTCACAAAAACACAGAGCAATTGGTGTGTTTTCACTTTTTAATCAAGTCAACATCTTCTGTAGAGAAGAGAGTAGTAGCAAAAGGTTATAAGCCACATAGTACTAGAATCAGCAGATCTATCTATCTATCTATCTATCTATCTATCTATCTATCTATCTATCTATCTATCTAATTTGTCACCGCCCATCTCCTCCCATCAGAGGAGTTTACCAAGGACTTACTTTGCATGTATCTTTTAGAATTAGGGCTGTTTGATTGCACACATTGCAGACTTTACAAAACAGAGTAAAGGGATTTAAGAACCATGGGTCAGTGTAAACTAGCATTTTGCTGAAATCCTCAAACAAAGCAAAGAGCTTAATGTAGAAGATGAAAACCAAATCTGATGAGCCATCTAGTGACCTCTTATACAGTCTTTTCAATGTATCTCAAAGCATTTCAATGATTTTTCCCCTTTTTTTATTTGTAATTCTGGCCTGTGACCATAATAATAAAGAACGAATGAAAGAATGACCTCTTATATGCTTGGGGGGCACTGACATTTGTAGAAATCACAAGGACTGGAAGAATCATCCCAACTTTTACATAAAATTGTTCAACTTCTTTTATATGTGACATTCTTAGATCAGCCAGGAAGACAGCAATATGACTTTTCTTTAATCAGCTCAGATCTTCTTTTCAGGGTAGTCACTCACTCCAGCTTGTGGTGAACTAGTAAGCTGACTTATTCAACATAAGCACAATCTACTTATGTACTCTATTGCTGAATTTGCAATAATTAATTTTAGTTGTTCATAAGCTTATTAGCTGTGGGCTAGAAGAGCAGCCATCTTAAACATAGGCCATCATTTAGAAACAGTGAAGGGAAAAAATGTCAGAACAGAGATAATGGTACCACAGTACATTGTAACTTTACTTCTGAGGGCTTCTTGAAAAAAAGTGCAGGTCTGAAGAAACAACACAGATGCATCTTTCATTTTAAAATTTTACTTAAAAACAACCTCTCTTACTAAATAGCATGTTTCTGTTAGGTGTCCAGATGCTTGCTGTAAAATAACTAGGTGAAACAACCTCCAGAAATCCTATACCATAATAACAATCCAATATTTATCTGGATTTAAATTTAATTTTAACATATTCATTCACTGGTTTTCAATGTCCTTAGCTTTTCTGTCATGCTCCCCAATCAAATGTTCCCATAACATCTGATTGGACTCACATGCATGAATGGCCCTAACACGGGTTGGGACTTGTGGGTCAGGGGGGCTGGGAGGGGGAACATGCCAGGAGTGTGAAAGCATCTTGTTTGGACTATCTCTGGTATCCAAGGTCAAGCTGCTGAATGGTTGGAGACATCTGTGTGAAGCTGGACTGACTGGCATGAAGAGGGGGGCTGCATGCCTGAGAGAGGGATGGGGAATTGTACTCATTGGGTAATTTAACTGAGGGGAAACACGGGAACTTTCATTCACAACTTTTTCCACTGTTCTGTATACTACTCTCCATTAAAGAGATTTCTACTATAATCACGTATGAATCGATCTTAATGGCAGACTGAGTAATACAGTCATTACAATAATATTCAAATTACTGCTAACCAATGTTACATTGATGGATTTTTTGACATTCACATACAGCCATCTGCAGAAATAGAAATTGAAAAGTGCCTGGGCAGTGAACTGTACAGAAAATCTTTATAATTCTTAGCCAAGAGAGCTGTGATTTATCTACTCATTTGAAACAAGCTGTTTGAAATGCTAAACATTAGATAATTTGAATGAACTATTCATAATAATTCCTTTGTGATAACAGAACAAAAAATAAAATGCCTAATGCATCTAGATCAGGTTAAGTTCCTTATAACCAATGGATTGCTTGTTGCCCCCAGATCTCTTTCATACCCCCCAGAGTATCTCCCAGAATAAACAGAGCCCCAAAGTTGGAAGGGTTAAGGAACAACATCTTGGCTCTGTTCTGATTTCATAATGTCACCCTCCACAACAATTTTTTTTTTAATTTTCCCCCATCCCATCCCCAGCCTCAGGTTAGATAAAGTCTTGCTCTATGATTCATAACTATTATTAAGTGGAGAAGAAGGGAAAGGAAGGAAGGAAGGAAGGAGAGGAAGGGGGAGAGGGAGAGGGAGAGAAAGAAAGAAAGAAAGAAAGAAAGAAAGAAAGAAAGAAAGAAAGAAAGAAAGAAAGAGATCCACGAAGAAGAATGCCAAAGTACTATGGATGTTCCTGTTTAAGTTTCAAGCCAGCATTTCTTTTCTAAGATAATAGATCCCATTCCAGTTATTCCAGAAAGATACTCCAGATTCTGGGGCCAATGAGCATGCTCAGTCTTTTCAAGAATGTTGGGATTTGTACTTCTGCAAATCTTGAAGTTTCCCTGTGCCTGCTTATATCTCCATGTTATGCCTGAGGGTACTGTTTTGGCTACAACTGGTTTGACATTCAGCTCACAGTCTTGCCATTAATAGATAGGACATAGGTGTATGTATGTATGTACGGAACAGTGAATAATAGGACTATCATTTGTTACATTTTTTAAATATTTAATAAAACATACATAGACTTTGTAGGCAAATCACTGTACGCATGGAGCAAAAAATTGTTATAGACATTCCTATTCAGTGAATTTAAAAATGGCAGTAATTAATAACAAATGAAGAAACAAAAACTCAGCAATCAGCAAAATTAAATAAAATCCAAGTAGCAATTTGTTTGCTTTCTTTGATGACCTTTCTCTGGATCAAATAAATACAGCATAAGCCATATTGCATATGACTTTGACTCATATCTTAAACTAACAGAAAGTTATTCAATACGAGTTTGGGATTCCTTTATTGGTAATGCTGACAGTGAGTGTAAATGGTCATTTTTGGAAGTTATTTCATTGAATTTTGTGGCTTATATCTAATACAGATTACATAGCTCCAATACCATAGTACTTTGTGTGATGGTTGCCTTATTCCCAAAGAGACACAGACTCACTTAGTCAGGGCTAAGGATTTCCGGTTTATTAGGAATAGAATGCATACACAGAAAAAGACGGGAATGAGCACATGGCGTGCGAGGTAGCTGGTAAATACCCGTGGTGCGGACCTGGTCCTTCTCCACCCCCCATTGTCCCAAAGTCCTGATCCGGAGTCTTGATGGGCGATCAGTGTGCGATTCCAGAGTCTCAATGGGCGATCAGGGGGATTAGTGCTGATCACCTCTGTCCTCTTCCTGTGTCCGGCGCAGGTGTGTCCCCCAAGGTAATGCAGAGATGTCAGGGAGATAGGATGATGGCTTCTTGGGTCAGGGCAAAGGTATGGCTCCTTTGTCCTTTATTGGTATTTGTCTTTTAGAGCTTAAAGGATTATCACTAATTCCTTCCTCTTTCCTTCCCTTCTCTGGAAAGGCATGTTCCCCGTTGTGATGCATGTATGCATTGCAACGGGGGACATGACATACTGCCTCCCCCCAAAAAAACTTCAAGGTGCTGGTTTGGCAGGATATGCTTCATGGAAGCGTTTGACAAGCCGCTGTGCTGAGACATCCCGAGCATGCACCCACTCAGGGTGGGGGAAATGTCTCCAGCGGACCAGGTACTGGAGGGTGCCCCGTAGCCTTCGGGAATCTAGAACCTCCTTTATTTCAAAATGCTGTTGTCCATCGATCATGATGGGAGGAGGCGGGGGGGGGGTTCGTTGTGCCACTTTGAGGAGGTAACCGGTTTCAGTAAGGCACAATGGAACACCGGGTGTATGCGTTTCAAGTTGTGTGGCAATTCTAACTTGAAAGTTACTGGGTTGATTATTTCCACTATTGGAAACGGGCCAATGAACTTGAGGGCTAACTTCTTTGAGGGCTGCGGAGACTTAATGAACTTAGTGGAGAGGTAGACCTTATCTCCCACTTTGAAGTCTGGCTGTGCAACCCTGTGGTTGTCTGCATACCGCTTGTAGGTTGCTTGGGCTTCGGAGAGAGCCAGCTGAATGATTGCCCAGACGTTGGCTAGCTACACCACCCAGTCATCTGGGGAACAAGGCGGGGCCTCTGGCTGTGGCAACTCCAGGATCAGAACGAAGTCTCGTCCATAGACTACCCAGAAGGGGGTGTGGCCCGTGCTCTGGTGCACTGCATTGTTGTATGCCACCTCAGCAAAGGGGAGTAAGTCTACCCAATCATCTTGCTGGTAGCTTATAAAGGAGCGCAAAAATTGCTCCAGGGTGGAGTTAAGGATCTCCGTAGAGCCATCCGTGTGGGGGTGCCAAGCAGTGGACAATGCCTGCTTGGTGCCAATTAACTTCAACAATGCCTTCCAGAATTGAGAAGTAAATTGTGTACCCCTATCTGTGACCAAGTGGGAGGGGGTACCGTGTAATTTGTAAATGTGATTTAAAAAGAGGCGTGCCAGCTGTTGAGCGGAGGGAATGGAGGTGCATGGGATAAAATGTGCCTGTTTCGAGAAGTAGTCTTTAACCACCCAGATGACCATTTTTCTCTGGCTGGGTGGCAAGTCTACGATAAAGTCCATTGAGATTTCCTCCCAAGGGCAGGAGGGGCTTGCCACTGGCTGCAATAGTCCCTGGGGCTTCCCCGCTTTTCTCTTGGCCATAGCACATGTAGGGCAAGCAGCGACATATTCTTTTACATCCCTCCTAAGTGTAGGCCACCAGAATTGTCACCTTACCAGATGCAGCGTTTTCACAAAACCAAAGTGCCCTGCCATTTTGTCATCATGAGAAAGGCTCAGAACCTCTGCTCACAATTGCTCCAGCACGTACAAGCTATTTTGTTTCCAAGCCAAATCATTTGCAAAAGAAACATTGTGTTTATTTGCTTGCAACCATGTATCTGTTTTTAAGGCATGTACGAACTGCTATTGCAATTGCAATGAAATTGACATGCGTCTCCCTCCCCTTGCGGGCAGTTGTGCCGGGGTGCGCTGCGTTCCAGTTTGGCTGCACGTGACAGCTTGGCAACCCAGCTGTGTGTCGGTCCACACAGTACCTACAATGTCGGAAGCCTGACTGGCATCCTGGGGCCGCCTAGAGAGAGTGTCAGCTAAGAAGTTCTTTCGTCCTGGTATGAACTTCAGCTTAAAATCAAAGCAGCTGAAAAACTGCGCCCAGCGAACCTGCTTGGGGCTGAGGCATTTCGGGGTACTGAGCGCTTCCAGGTTTTTGTGGTCCATCCAGACCTCAAAGGGGCAAGTGGCCCCTTCCAGGAGGTGTCACCATGCCTCTAAGGCAGTTTTAACGGCAAAAGCCTCTTTCTCCCATACATGCCATCTCTGTTCTGTTTCGGAGAACTTGAGGGAGAGGTACACGCAAGGCTTCAGCTGGTCATTTAAATCCCGCTGAAGCAAGAGCGCCCCAATTGAGAAATCGGAGGCATCTACTTGAACTACAAAGGGCTTGGTGGGGTCGGGATGTTGGAGAACCGGTTCTTCTGTGAACAGGCTTTTGAGGTGATCAAAAGCCCTTTGGCATTCAGATGTCCAGTTAAGTAGCGCTCCTGGGTTTCGTGCTTTGCGTGTGTCTCCCAGACCCTTGGTGCAGAGTAAATTAGTTAGGGGCAAAATGATTCCAAGGATGGCCTGGACTTTCCGAGGGTCAATTTTGATGACCCTCTCAGAGATTCTGTAGCCCAGATAATCTATCTGAGATTTATGAAACTCGCACTTAGAGAGCTTGGCAAATAGCTCTGCTTTGCGGAGTTTCCTGAGCACCTGCTTAACCAAGCGTTCATGCTCCTCTTCAGTTTCAGAATATATCAATACATCGTCTAAATACATGAGTACCCCCTTGAACAAGTGGTCGTGCAAGACCTCATTAATCAATTGCATAAATTCCCCTGGTGCCCCTGCCAAACCAAACGGTAACACTTTGTATTGGAATGATCCCAGTGGGCAATTGAAAGCTGTCTTCCACTCATCCCCCTCCCATATGCGTATGCGGAAATAGGCTTCTCGCAAGTCCAGTTTGGAGAATATTTTCCCCTTTGCCAGATGTGCTAATATGTCTTTGATTAGGGGTAAAGGATATTTGTTGGATATGGAAGCCGCATTCAATCCGCGGTAGTCCGTACAGAGTCTTAATGTCCCATCCTTTTCCTCTCTGAACAAGACTGGGGCTCCAACTGGCGAGTTTGCGGGCTCGATGAAGCCTTGTGCTAAGTTCTTGTCCACAAACTCCCGCAATGCTGCCAGTTCTTTCTGGGTCATTGCGTAAATTTTTGGCTTTGGCAAGGGTGCGTTGGGGACCAGTTCTATCGCACAGTCAGTCTTTCTGTGGGGTGGGAGTTTGTCTGCTTCGTTCTCCCCGAACACATCTGCAAACTCAGTGTACCTGTCCGGCAAGCCTTCCAGGGCCGCTGCAGACAGATGTGTGGTTGTAGACGCCGCTCTCCCCACCGCAGCACGGGGAATTCGGTCCCCTGTAGGTGCTTGATAGAAGCCCTCTGCAAACGTGATCGTCCTGGTTTCCCAATTTATGTATGGGTTCCTTCGTACCAGCCACGGAATGCCCAAGATGACTAAAGGGTGGCCCACTGGTGCCACAACAAATTTCAGTGTCTCCCAGTGGCTGCCTAACTGCAGCGCCACTTCTCCAGTGAATTGGGTGACCGGGCCCCCTCCCGCTGCCGAACCGTCCAATTGTGTAAAAACTATCTGGTGCTGAAGTGGAAAGCATGGGAGATTTAAATCGGCAACCACGTCCAGGTGCATTAGGCACCTGGAACAGCCCGAGTCTATTAGGGCCCAAACTTCAATTGACTTCTCCTTGGACTTTAGTTTAACCTTCACGTAGGGGGTGGGACAGTTGTCACTCACCCAGGTGTCACTGCGCCCATTCTCCTCCTCCACCTGCCCTCTGGTGCTTCTCAGGGCAGGTGGCTGGCATTTCCTGCCGGTTCTTCCTCGTCGCTCTCCTCCTCTTCAATGGAGTAAGGTAGATCTTTTGCTCCGATCTCTCCACTGGCTGCTGGCATCTTTTTGGGTGCTGCGGGTGGTTTGCCTGGCATTTTTTCTGGCCTGTCGACTGCCTTTGTTTTCGGGCATGCTGCCGCTTTGTGGTCCTCTTTCCCGCATCGAAGGCACTGCCCCTTGGCGAACCGTCACTCCCTCTCCTCTCTCCAGGGTTGGGGTGCTGGTCTCATTGGTCCTGCAGTGGTTCAGGGTCCCTTTGCCATCACTGCTTGTTGCGCCGTCCTCTTGGCTTGTAGGAAGGTTTCCTGGGCATTTTCCGCCTTACCAGCCAGCAGTATCCACTCAATTAGAGTGTTTGGGTCGTCTCTGCATAATGCCCACCTCAGAACATTCAGGTTCAGGCCCTCTTTGAAACATTCAATTAGGGTAGACTGCGACCAGTCCTCCACCTTTCCAGCCAGTGCTTGAAATTCCATGGCATAATCTGCCACAGATCGTTGCCCTTGGCTGATTCCCCTTAGGGATCTTTTCACTCTCTCCTTCTCTAAGGGGTCTCTGAAGTGCAGATCTAGTGCCCAGAGGAACCCGTCGCAGTAATCAAGCTCTGGGCATCTGCCTGGCATAGCTGCACATACCAGTCAGCCGCCCTTCCTTTGAGTTTGTTCGCAATGGCATTAATTTTGCCCTTTTCCATGTGAAAATATGGCCCAAATTCTTCCATGTAATTTTTTGCGTTTGTCAGGAAGAAGGATAATGTTGCTGGGTCCGCATCTAATTTGACCCCAAGGTCTTTCACTCCCGCTCCCGGTGGGCTCCAAACCACATCTGGTTGTCTGGGTGTGCTTCGGGCTGCTGGGGTTCTCCAGTCTCGGTGTGGGGATTCCCTCAGCCGGACTCCTGGCGGCATTGCCTCTGTCTCATGCCGGCTCCAGCCTCTTCCCAGCGGTCATGTCTCCAGGGTGGGAGGGGGGGAAGATGACCTCCTGGCAGGTTCTGCGAGGTGAACTCTGCCCGGCACTGCCTCAGCCTCCTGCCATCTCCATCCTCGGCCTGGCTGTCGCGTCTCAGGGATGGGAGGGGGGGGTGATGAGCTTCTGGTTCCAGCTCACCCCTTCCTCAGGATTCCCACTCGACCGACAATCTCAGGAGCAGCTGTTCGATCGACTCCAGCCTCGATTCCACTAAGCTTAGCCGCTCAGCTGTTTGGGAGCCTCCCTCGGTCCGTCTGCTCCGGCGCCTTCCCTCAGCTCCTGCGATCGTTGGGGACAGCTGGTCCTGCGGCTTCTTAGATGCCCTGAGTGTTCCGGGCAGGGATCCCACTGTTTCGTCCAGGCTGACCCACTCGTCCTGCAACTCTCTGGTGGCTTCGAGTGTCCTGCTCCTCCCGGTCTCCTCCTCCTCCGAGCTTGATCCCGAACCCTCCTGGACTTCGTGCCGTCTGGGAGTAGGGTTCTTACCGATCGCTCGTGCCGTAGAGTCGGGTGACCCGTCGCCGGTCCTCTGGTAGCCACCTCTTCGTGGGTTGAGTCTTTCCATCGCCAGCTTGGGTCCCTCACAGATGAAATCTGGAATGGTGCTGGTGGAAAAATTTCTTTTTGATTCCCGTCTTTATGTGATGGTTGCCTTATTCCCAAAGAGACACAGACTCACTTAGTCAGGGCTAAGGATTTCCGGTTTATTAGGAATAGAATGCATACACAGAAAAAGACGGGAATGAGCACATGGCGTGCGAGGTAGCCGGTAAATACCCGCGGTGTGGATCTGGTCCTTCTCCACCCCCCATTGTCCCAAAGTCCTGATCCGGAGTCTTGATGGGCGATCAGGGTGCGATTCTGGAGTCTCGATGGGCGATCAGGGGGATTAGCGCTGATCACCTCTGTCCTCTTCCTGTGTCCGGCGCAGGTGTGTCCCCCGGGGTAATGCAGAGATGTCAGGGAGATAGGATGATGGCTTCTTGGGTCAGGGCAAAGGTATGGTTCCTTTGTCCTTTATTGGTATTTGTCTTTTAGAGCTTAAAGGATTATCACTAATTCCTTCCTCTTTCCTTCCCTTCTCTGGAAAGGCATGTTCCCTGTTGTGATGCATGTATGCATTGCAATGGGGGACATGACACTTTGCCATATTATAATCTATTTGTAAATGTCTATGCTCACACAAAGATATTGGAGATTTCAACTGAAGAGTCAGTTCTACAATTATCAGTAGTAGCTAGCAGATGCCCTTAATTGCATTAGCAGAGTAAAATGAGAAAAAAAAAGCCATCTCTTACCTGCAACAAAAAATAATTCCCTAAATCACAGCAGATAGGGATTGCACCTAATATTGGTGGGGAATATCATGCACAATGGAGGACAATGTATAGCCCCTAAGCATTAGTAGTGTGGGGGGGTAAAAGGTACATCCTGCCCCCATACACATGTAAACTTCATTCACTACCAAACCTATGAAATGCCACCCCCCTCCAACCCCCTTTACACATCAACTGCTTAAAGTATCCTTGTAAGAAAACATTGACAGCAAGATGACCTGACCCCGAGTGAGGACAGGGAGAAGACTCAATCAGGACCCTGTGGCCCAGTAACTCAGATTGTTTATATTCACTGGCCATATCTCAAAGATGGTGTGGATGGCATGCTGACCTAGTAGGAAGGGATAAGCAATAAGTCACTCAGGTGGGTTTATCAAAGACATTCCAATGCCATGCTGTAATTTCCACAGTCTCTGGCTTTTTCTTTGTCTTGTCTTTGGAATGTAGAAGGTCAAAGGTACATAAACTGTGGTTCTGCTTTTGCTCAGGGCTGCTTAGCAAGCTGCCAATGCTTTGCTGGGAGACCAATGTACAATGTTTTGTTGGTTGCATCCTTAATAAAATTATGTCGTATCTTCAAAGTGATTTGGTTGCTTTATAAATGTTTGAAACACATTGGGAATAAACTGTTTATAAATAACATAGCAGCTGATTTTCTGCCCCTTTTGGGATGTGTTTTGTAGCTTCCAAAAGCAAAGCATTTTCCTTCTCTAACTTCCCCTGCAATTGTTGTTATTTCTTCATATCTAACTCTAGATTAGGGATACAGAATCCATTGTCCTGGAATGCTTTGGGCCTTAGAAAGCTTTGGGCATTCTTGATATAATAAAATTCTTATAAATACAGTATAAAAAGAAGAAAGCTTTAGGCATTCTTTAGAGATTCTCCAAAGTTGTTGCTGAAATGTAATTTTTAATGTGACTGAAGGGCAAAATATTAAATACATGGAGAGTATTAAATTAAAGTTTAATTAGTAACATGTAATTTTAAATTGAATTGATTTGAATTAAATTCTTTTTTGTTCAAACCCAGTTTGGGGAATAGGCCCTCAGCATGGAATGGTTATGCACTGTGATCTAGATTTATATGGATCTATATGTAGAGAAATGAATACCACCATGTATAAACCATATATAATGGTTTCCAAATGGTACAATGAATAAAGACCCCAACATATCCTATTTTACTAACTAAAAACCTGTAGTTCTGGTGTTGCAGTTATCCTGTGCATAATGCACATATTCATACATTCAGTAGTTCCATGTGATAACTGAAATGAATTGGCCAAGGACAATGTACCTTGAAAATGCTCTGTATACCAGATCACACAAATGTGCTTTATATGGCTAAGTGGTGAATTTGAAGAGTGGAGAAAGTTCACTTAGCTACTGAGTTTTAAAGAACTTTGTTGACTCTGTATTTAAGAATGATGTGTTCTTCATCTAAACTGTCTATACTTTAGGCCTCTGAGGTTTTTTGCATTGGATATATTCACATGGACAACAACTATCACAGGCTATTTCAAATATACATGAAACAAAACAAAACAAAATCGTTTGTGTGAATCAGTCTTGAATATAATGAGAACCGGATTTCTGAATTCTGTTTACAGTACATATATAATCATGCAACATTTTCAAATTCATTGAAAATTTCCATTTATATACCATACCGGTGTTCGCTGTGGCAGCAGCTCCAAGAAAGTCAGTGAAGTTAGAGCATGATCAATGACCTTGAATATTAAAGCTGGCAATTTTTAGAAAATCATTTTTTGCTTGTACTCACATATCAAGGAATTTTATCTTTGTAGTTAGTGACATAAATCCTAAGCCACTTTATGGCAGATGTATGCAGTTTCTCATTGTTTTCTCAAAGCAGGGTGTATGTATCTTTTTCATTCTTTTATTTCTGCATCTTTTAATAGAAGTCTTCAGCATTAGATCATTAGGATTTTAATTGCCCACATGACTGTTTTCCCCTAGTGTCTGTTATATATTCCATCTGTTCTACTTTGCTAAATGTGTTTTGTTTCACATTATTTATTTTTCAGCCAGTCTCTTGGTACAGCTCTGGCCTTATTTTTGTCCATTTTTCTTTGTTCTTCCACAAAACTTTCTTAACAATGGGATACTGTAATAGGAGACAGACCAAGATGTCAGGACTTTTGATTATAACTTTAAATACACATAGATATGAAGAATACACAAGTAATTTCTTCACCCTTCTTTGCCTTTGAAAGACTAACAGGCTTCTGAATATTAGCAATTATGCAGGGGCATAAACTTTCACTGGCTTACAGAGCTGAATCTGATGCCAAGCATGTGGAACCCACTGGGCTGACAATTCACAATGCACAAAGCCTTTGCTTATATTGCTGGATTTCACCCTATGTCCCTTTCAGAACATGATTTTTCCCTGTCAGGGATGAGAGATGGACAGTTTATCACAGTAGCTGGGCTAGATTAAGGCTCAAGTTACAGTAGGAAGCCATGCTTTTGAGATAATAAAAAAGGGAAAGATTCCCTTGAGTCAATTTCAATTTCTGGTGACTACATGGATTTTTCCATCTAGTTTTATTGGTACGAAGCAGATTTATTTGTCATTAACTTTTTTTGGAAAAATTTTCAACATCCCAGTCTAGTTTACAGCCTTGGTCTATGGTATTCCCTGATGGTCTCCTATCTGTGTACTAGCCAGGACTAACTCCACATAGCTATTGATTACCACCACTTAGAAGTGTGTATGTGTCATGAGTGCCGTTGAGCTAAAGTCATCAGCGCAATGGCACACATGACAATGACAAGGAAATAGGTGAAGGGGTACAAGTTAAGTAGCCATCAACCCACAACGACTAACGGCTAACAAACAATAGCTAAACGGATCACGGAGCCACCCAAGCCATCAGCGGCAATACAACGGGGATCGCCCAGCTGAAAGCAATCAGCAGAAGAATGGAAACCTGATGATGGGCGATCCCGGAAACCCTCACCCACCGGCAGGGCAACGCATGGGACAAAGGGGGGTGACGTGACCGTGAGCGAGGGGGTGCTGACCGGCGCGGGGTATTTAAACCCCGCACCGGCGCGCTCCTGTCACTCTCAGCTTTTTTCTACCAACGCTGCACCTGCCCTGCAATAAACCAGAGCCTGATTCGCAAACCAGTGTCTGAATGTTATTCAGAGGTAGGCAGCGCATGACATAAAGCTGAGAGTCATAAACTCAGCTTCGCCGAGCCCCACCGGACGACAACGAGCCGCGGGAGGAGTAGACGGCGAGAAGACCAGCAAGATGAGGCCGGAACGGTGCGGGCAAGGAGGGCGAGCCGCGCGGCAAGAGACAGAGGAGGACCGACCAAGGCCAGAGGCACCGCGGACTCCCGGAGCCATGGACGCCCACCCCACCCGACCCGAGCCTCAGCTCCAACCCCAAGGGGAGATGGCGACGGAGGCAACCCGACCGCGGGAGGGAGCAGCACGACTTCCGAAACCAGCGGAGGACCCCGCGCTCCACATCGCACCCCAGCAACGGGCGTGGAGCGACAGCCCCACGGCGCTCAACACGGAGGAGGACGACGGAGACACCCATCAGACGGCGGAGGAAGCGGACCCGCGGCAGAGGGACGATGAACCCCGCCGGCAACCCACCCCCGAGGACGCGCCAACGGAACCGGCCCCAGCGGCGGCGCGGGCTGTGGACGAGGAGGCACGAGCTGAACTCGCGGCCATGCGGGCTCAACTGACGGAACTCCGGACCATGCTCCAGGCGCTTATGCCCCCCGCGCCACCCAACGACGTCCCCGCACAAGCCCACACCCCGAGCGAAGCACCGAACCCACACGGGCCAGCGGAGAGCCAGCAGACGGCACAGGCGGCCGACACCACACCCCGGGAAGCGAGAGGCGGGGCCGCACAAAACGCCCGGGCCCCAAAGGACTTCCCCATCTTCTTCGATGGGACCCCCACAAAACTCTCGTTTTTCGTGACCAACGCTAGGGAGTTCATGGGGAGGCACGGACACTCCTATGACTCCGAGGCCGACAAGATCGCCGCCGTGGCGATCAAACTCCAAGACAGGGCGGCGGACTGGTACGTCCAACTGTACGAGTCCAGCTCCCCCACCCTCGCCACCTTCCCTGCTTTCATCAAAGAGATGAAAAACTACTTCAAAGACCCCCTAGCCAAAGTACGGGCGAAAAGCGCACTCCAAAGACTTAAACAGGGCACACGCACGGTCCCTGACTACGCCCTGGAGTTCAAAGCCCTCGCGGGGAAGGTCAGCGACTGGTCCGAGACCACCCTGCTGGAAATCTTCAAAAGGGGGCTCAACCGCGACGTTCTCCAATGGGCCCTCTACCGCGACGACCCAGAAACGTTACACGGGTGGATCCACCTCGCGGGGAAAGCCGAACACGCGCACCGCACCTTCCTCATGACAACCACGGAAGACACAAACTATGCCGGGAAAAAGGTACCCGCACCACACGGGGGGATGGCCGGCCCCATATACCCAAAAAAGAAGTTCAACCGGGAGCCCTGCGGGAGGTGTGGCAAATTAGGGCACAAGACGGCAGATTGCTTCGCCAACCGACCGCCGACCAGCGCGCCCAAGCCCACCCCGAAAATTAGCCCCAAACCACCCAACCCGGGGCCGCCTCCTCACCGCCGAATGACCGTGGCCACAGCGACACCGGAAGAGGGCTGGGACGCTTACTGGGGGGAAGAGGACAATACCGACCCCGACCAGCCGGCGGGAAACGCTCCCCGCCTGCTCTGAGACGCGTGGCGAGGCAGGCGGTGGGACAGCAACGCGGACCACCTCAACGAAACGACAAAAGCTCCGTAATAATGGCAGCAATTCAACTCTCTGCCGGCAACGGAGCCACCACGGCCGCGGCACTAGTGGACTCGGGGTGCTCAAAAAACCTCATCCACCCCGACCTAGTCGCCAAACTCGACCTCCGCTGCTTCCCCCTCCCCACGCCGCTGGCATTCCACCAGCTGGACGGCTCTACAGCGGGAGGGAAACCAGCCACGCTACAAACCGAGCCGGTCACCCTGCAAATGGGCACTCACACCGAGCGCACATCGTTCGTAGTCACGCACATCGGACGGCCCATTGCAGTCCTGGGGATGCCATGGCTCGCGACAAACAACCCGCGGATCAACTGGGCGACCCGCACCTTCACATTCGGCGACGGCGAGTATCGAGCACCAGTACCAGCTGGCAAAAGCAACCCCACGGTAGGACGAGCGGAGGCGACCACACAAGACAACGCCGCTACCACAGCAGACCTACCAGAACAATACGCCGACTTCTCCGAGGTCTTCGGAGAGGCAGAGGCTGACCAACTACCCCCCCACCGCAAGACGGATTGCCGGATCGACCTACTGCCCGACGTCCCCTTACCTCGACCAAAGATCTATTCGATGACCCCGAAGGAGATGGCAACCCTCCGGGAGTTCATCGATAAAAACCTAGACAGGGGATTCATAGAGCCAGCATGCTCACCGGTCGGAGCCCCCGTCTTATTCCGGGAGAAGAAAGACGGGACCCTACGGCTCTGCACCGACTACCGGGGCCTAAACGCGGCTTCCCTGTCCAACAAATACCCCTTACCCCTGGTGAAGGACATGCTCGCCCACCTGTCCACGGGCAAAGTCTTTTCCAAATTGGACCTTCGCGAGGCGTACTATCGCATCCGAATCAGGGAGGGGGACGAATGGAAGACAGCGTTTAACTGCCCCCTAGGCGCTTTCCAGTACAAGGTACTGCCCTTCGGACTCGCGGGGGCCCCTGGGGTGTTCATGCAGCTCATCAATGAGGTACTGCATGAACATCTGTTTAAAGGGGTCCTGGTCTACATCAACGACGTCCTTATTTACACAAAAACGCACGAGGAACATGTAACCCTAGTCAGGCAAGTCCTCGACAAGCTCAGAAGGGCGCAGCTCTATGCAAAGCCTACAAAGTGCGAGTTTCACAAAGAGCGCCTAGACTATCTGGGGTATCGAATCTCCGGGGACGGCATCGAAATGGACCCCGCAAAAGTCGAAGCGGTGCTAAACTGGGAGCGGCCCCGCAACAGACGGCAACTACAGAGCTTCCTGGGATTCGCGAATTTCTACAGGTCATTCGCCCGGGGGTTCGCTGAGATAGCCCTCCCCTTAATGGACCTCCTCAAAACCAAAGGGGTGGGGGACACCCGACGCGCCAAGAACCCAGGCACAGTGCTGAATTGGACTCCCGCGTGCCAGACCGCATTCGACAAGCTGAAAGCGCTGTTCACTACGGAGCCAATCCTCGCGCACCCGGACCCAGAACGGCCGTTCGTGGTCCAAGCCGACGCCTCAGACTTCTCCCTGGGAGCCATCCTGCTACAGAAAGACCCCACGGGACTCCTGAAACCATGCGCCTACCTGTCAAGGAAGTTCTCCGAGACAGAGAGGCGATGGCACGTCTGGGAGAAAGAAGCCTTCGCGGTGAAATCGGCACTAGAGACATGGCGACACCTACTCGAGGGAGCCACCCAACCATTCGAGGTCTGGACGGACCACCGGAACCTCGAGGCCCTACGAACGCCTAGACGCCTTAGCCCAAAACAGGTCCGTTGGGCCCAATTCTTCAGCCGCTTTGATTTCCAGCTGAAGTTCATGCCGGGCAAGAAGAACTTCCTGGCCGACGCCCTCTCCCGACTGCCTCAAGACGAAGAGCCCGCCCCAGACACCATTGGGACGGTCCTATCCGCCTCGCAACTGGGGATGGCCGTGACCACCCGAAGCGGCGCACGGAGGCAGCTCGACTCTACGGCGCAGCCGACGGCGGGACAACCGGCGACGGAAAGAAGCCAACCGCAACTACCAGGGGGAATGCGCACGGACCTCGCCGCCGCCCTCAAAACCGACCCCTGGTTCCTGGCAAACCCCGACAAGGTAACGATGGCGCAAGACCTGGCATGGGGGGAAGGCAGAATCTACGTCCCGGACTCGCAACGCCAGGCGATCTTGCATAGGTCACACGACGCCAAGCAAGCGGGACACTTTGGGTTCCTCAAGACCCTACACCTAACACGGCGTCAATTCTGGTGGCCCGCGCTCAGGCGAGACGTAAAAACCTACGTGGCGTCCTGCCCAACGTGCGCTAGGGTCAAACGGGCACCAGGCAAACCCGCGGGGCTATTGCAACGGGTGGCAGAACCCTCCCGCCCATGGGAGGAAATCTCTATGGATTTTATAGTGGACCTCCCACCCAGCCAGAAGAAAACGGCCATTTGGGTGGTGAAGGACTACTTCTCAAAGCAGGCCCACTTCATCCCCTGCACGTCGGTCCCATCCTCACAACAGCTAGCCAAACTCTTCCTCATCCACGTGTACAGGCTACACGGATGTCCCGCACGTGTGGTGACCGACAGGGGCACACAGTTCACCTCCAAATTCTGGCGGGCCTTCCTGAAGCTGACGGGGACCCAACAGGCCCTATCTACGGCTTGGCACCCTCAGACGGACGGAGCCACTGAGGTTCTTAATGCCACCTTAGAGCAATTTATACGATCATATACTAACTACCACCAAGACGACTGGGCTGAACTGCTCCCGTTCGCCGAAGTCGCATACAACAACGCCGTCCACACGAGCACGGGGAAAACTCCGTTCGAAGTAGTCTCGGGGCGCGACTTCGTCCCCATACCGGAGCTACCTCAACCCCCAGAACCCCAGGTGGACGCTAGCGACTGGGGACGGAAGATCGCGGAAGCATGGCCAGTAATCACGGCGGCGCTGAAGGAGGCACAGGCTGCCTACAAAGAGCAGGCCGACAAGCACCGGCGCCAACAACCGACGTTCCAGGCGGGGGATATGGCCTATCTATCCACCAAGTTCCTAAAGTCAACCCAACCCTCGAAAAAACTGGGGCCTAAGTACATCGGGCCGTTCCGAGTCACGCAAATAGTGAACCCGGTAGCAATACGCCTGGACCTGCCACACAACCTCCGGAGACTCCACCCGGTGTTCCACACCAGCCTCCTAAAACCGGCAACCACCTCCCGATGGCACCCAAGCACGCCACAGCCCGCACCGCTAATGATCGACGGGCAACACCACTTCGAGATAAGGGACATTCTCGACTCCCGCAAGCAACGAGGAACTCTACACTATCTGGTCAGGTGGAAACACTTCCCCCACCCGGAATGGGTGGCGGCGCACAACGTTAACGCGCCTGACCTGACCAGAGCATTTCACCGGGCATACCCCGACAAACCGCAACCAAGGTCAGCAAAACCAAACCCCCCCCCGCAGGCCCCCCCCCGCCTCCCGTGCCCCAAGGGAAAGGGCCCCCCCCAAGCCCGCGACTTGGGTGGACCTTCCCCCCCCCGGGACTCACTCCCCCCGCCCCGGGCCCACGGGGTGGTGACAAACGATCGCCAGCACCCTCCCCCCGCCCCCCGGCCGCGGGGGAGTGGCAAGCAAGTCAACAGGGCAACCTGGGGGCAACGCCCAGGAGACACAACAAAGGCGACGCACTCTAAATAAGAAAAGAAGGGCCCTACCTGGAGCTGAGAAGCACCCGACCAGCCACGCCTCTCGCCTCGCCGAACTGAGCCAAACAAACAGGGTGTGGCTGGAGCATGCGCACGCCAGGTCAGGACCCGAGCATGCGCACCATGGACACCCTGGGAAGGCACGTGGCAGAGGGAGGAGCAAAGGGAGGGGCGACAACTACTCCGGCGGGAACTTTGAAAAAAAAACAAAAAAAAAAAACATGTGGCATTTTGACAGCTCCACGGGGAAAACCCAGAAAACCGGGGGAGAACACTATTCGAAAAGGGGGCAGTATGTCATGAGTGCCGTTGAGCTAAAGTCATCAGCGCAATGGCACACATGACAATGACAAGGAAATAGGTGAAGGGGTACAAGTTAAGTAGCCATCAACCCACAACGACTAACGGCTAACAAACAATAGCTAAACGGATCACGGAGCCACCCAAGCCATCAGCGGCAATACAACGGGGATCGCCCAGCTGAAAGCAATCAGCAGAAGAATGGAAACCTGATGATGGGCGATCCCGGAAACCCTCACCCACCGGCAGGGCAACGCATGGGACAAAGGGGGGTGACGTGACCGTGAGCGAGGGGGCGCTGACCGGCGCGGGGTATTTAAACCCCGCACCGGCGCGCTCCTGTCACTCTCAGCTTTTTTCTACCAACGCTGCACCTGCCCTGCAATAAACCAGAGCCTGATTCGCAAACCAGTGTCTGAATGTTATTCAGAGGTAGGCAGCGCATGACAGTATGTGTGTGTAAGTATGTATGTATACATACCAGAATCAGACACGGTTGAATATATATTTTATATATATTTTGAAGAAAAAAAATCAATCATGTCTGATTCTCGGAGACTGCCCTGACTCGGAGACTGCCGTGCAGTTTTCTTGGGAAAGTTTTTCAGAAGTGGTTTGCCATTGCCTGCTTCCTAGGGCTGAGAGAAAGTGACTGGCCCAAGGTAACCCAGCTGGCTTTGCGCCTAAGGCAGGACTAGAACTCATGGTTTCCCAGTTTCTAGCCTGATGCCTTAACCACTACACCAAAGTGGCTTTCTGTGTATGTATATGTATATGTACATGCACATGTATATGTGTATGTGTATGTGTATGTATGTGTATACTGAACTTTGAAACAAATTTTAATATTTTTGGATGTCCATAACATACTAATTATATGTCTACCACTTGGAAATTAATGCCTGGACAATAGAAGTGGATTCTAGCACCCTTCTTAGTGCTAATAATTCTGTGTACACTTCTTAGTGCTAATAAACTTATTCTTCTATATTGGTAAAATAAATTCATCTACCCAATTACTAAATTGACCGAAAACCTAATGTTACTTGTGATTTATGAATGACTAAATACTCTACATATGGACAATTATAATAAAAAAGTCATTTTATTGAAACTTTTGTGTAAAATGCTCCATACATATGCACATACATGAGATATATACATTCACACACAAACACATATAGATATAATTTTCCTTTTCTTTTTTGCTTCTGTTAATTGATTATTTAATTAAATCGTAGCCTTGGATAATAAAAGGGTTGAGAAAAACAGCTCTTGTACTGGAATGTTTCACTTCTCATTCCAGACAGAGAGATAAAAAACAGAAAAATATGCTTGCTATTTTTCATTCATCTCTCGATCACCAAATGTCTAAAATAATAAACAAAATTGGGAACTCTTATAGATTAAGGGAAATTTTTTAAGCTGGTGTGAGATACATGGTTTTACCTTGTTATGTGAGGTTATCTGTAACATAAAGCAATCCTGAGCTTTCAGTAGTGGGAGCTAAGATTACCATATAGAATGCAAATACCTTGGACTAAACATATGTTCCTTCTTGAACAGACTAGAAACAGAAAGTACACTAATATTTATAAGAGTAGTTAACAGAGGGCCCACCTCATTCTGTTCTATTTTTGATTAAACACTGGTATTTTCTTTGATCCTGCATGAATATATTTGCACTTATTCTGTTATTATCTTGCAAGTTGATGCTGTAAAAGTAATGCATGCTATATGCCCGCAAATTTGGAAAACACAAGAATGGCCATCAGATTGGAAAAAATCAACTTACATCCCCATACCAAAAAAGGGAAACACTAAGGAATGTTCAAACTATCGAACAGTGGCACTCATTTCACATGCCAGTAAGGTAATGCTCAAGATCCTGCAAGGTAGACTTCAGCAACTCATGGAGCGAGAATTGCCAGATGTACAAGCTGGGTTTAGAAAAGGCAGAGGAACTAGGGACCAAATTGCCAATATCCTCTGGATAATGGAAAAAGCCAGGGAGTTTCAGAAAAACATCTATTTCTGTTTTCTTGACTATTCTAAAGCCTTTGTGTGGACCATAACAAATTGTGGCAAGTTCTTAGCGGTATGGGGATACCGAGTCATCTTGTCTGCCTCTTGAAGAATCTGTATAACGACCAAGTAGCAACAGTAAGAACAGACCACGGAACAACGGACTGGTTTAAGATTGGGAAAGGAGTACGGTAGGGTTGTGTACTCTCACCCTACCTATTCAACTTGTATGCAGAACACATCATGCGACATGTTGGGCTTGAGGAATCCAAGGCTGGAGTTAAAATCTCTGGAAGAAACATTAACAATCTCAGATATGCAGATGATACCACTTTGATGGCTCAAAGCAAAGAGGAACTGAGGAGCCTTATGATGAAGGTGAAAGAAGAAAGTGAAAAAGCTGGCTTGCAGCTAAACCTCAAAAAAACCAAGATTATGGCAACCAGCTTGATTGATAACTGGCAAATAGAGGGAGAAAACGTAGAGGCAGTGAAAAACTTTGTATTTCTTGGTGCAAAGATTACTGTAGATGCTGACTGCAGTCAGGAAATCAGAAGACACTTAATCCTTGGGAGAAGAGCAATGACAAATCTCGATCAAATAGTTAAGAGCAGAGACATCACATTGACAACAAAGGTCCGCATAGTTAAAGCAATGGTGTTCCCCATAGTAACATATGCCTGTGAGAGCTGGACCATAAGGAAGGCTGAGAGAAGGAAGATAGATGCTTTTGAACTGTGGTGTTGGAGGAAAATTCTGAGAGTGCCTTGGACTGCCAGAAGATCAAACCAGTCAATCCTCCAGGAAATAAAGCCAGACTGCTCACTTGAGGGAATGATATTCAAGGCAAAACTGAAATACTTTGGCCATATCATGAGAAGACAGGACACCCTGGAGAAGATGCTGATGCTAGGGAGGGTGAAAGGCAAAAGGAAGAGGAACCGACCAAGGGCCAGATGGATAGATGATATTCTAGAGGAGACAGACTTGTCCCTGGGGGAGCTGGGGGTGTTGATGACTGACAGGAAGCTCTGGTGTGGGCTGGTCCATGAAGTCATGAAGAGTCGGAAGCGACTGAATGAATAAACAACAAACAATTCCGTTATTATCATTTGTAGGTACCCTTGAGTTACTGTTGTGAAGTTCACTTTTATTTTTAATTCATTCAATTGTGTCCAGTTCTTGAAGACAGTCTGGACAAGTCCCTGAAGTTTTCTTGGCAAGATTTTCAGAAGTGGTTTGCCATTGCCTTCTTCCTAGGGCGACCTTGGGCGACTGGCTTTGTGCGTAAGGTGGGACCAGAACTCAAGGTCTCCCAGTTTCTAGCCTGATGTGTTAACCACTATCAATCCACATTTTTATTTAGACATTGTAGATAATGCTGCTTTATATATGTGTAAGAGTGTATGTGTGTTATTTTTTGAAACACATATACATGGATGGAAAGGTCAACTCAAAAGCAGGCAGAGTAGAAATGAAGTAATAAGTCTCTTTTATATCACAGACAGTCTGAGACATTTGTATGCCTGAATGGCTAGTGTTTTAGTCATTATTGTTTTCCATGTCCATAAAAAAGGAAATGCAGTGTATTAAACACTCATGCTAAGGCTTCTTACTGTTTCTAAACAATAATGAGATATTAAATGTTCCACAGCTGTGCCAATAACTACTATAAAATAGTTTTCTGGAAAAGACAAGTTGATTTCATTTTTTTTTCTTGATTGTTCTTATAGAGCATTGATTATGTTCCTTCCAAGCTGCAACTTAGTGTGCAATGAATTTTCTCATGTATGTCATAAGAAATTAAAGCATTGAAGAACTGTGGAGCTTAAGCCCATTTGGTGTTATGTTTTTTCAACCTGATGCCAAGAGGCATGCTGTTCCAGTCACATGACAGAGAGCCAGTTTGGTCTAGTGGTTAAGGTGTTGGGCTAGAAACCAGGAGACTAAGACCAAGTTCTAGTCCTGCCTTAGGCATGAAAGCCAGCTGGGTGACCTTGGGACAGTCACTCTCTCTCATCCCAACCCACCTCACAGGGTTGTTGTTGTGGGGAAAATAGGAGGAGGAAGGAAGGTATGTTCACCACCTTGAGTTATTTATAAAAATAATAAAAGTAGGATAAAAATAAAATAAAACAAACAAACAAATAAATAAATTCTGAGTTGTCCAGACATCAGAACGGGGAAGTCTGACCTACTTCTTCAACTGTGGCTGAATAAAAAATGAGATGCATATACCAACTCCCCAAAGTTTTATCTTCTTCCCCCAATTGATAATATAAAGTTAATTCAATGTTGCATTTTTTTTATTATGGAAGTTACTATCATCACTATCATCACTACAGTGCTCTAGCAATCTGTATTGACAAGTACAGTTTGAAGAAGGATTACATACTCATTACACACACACACACACACACACACACACACACTTGCATGCAGAAAGCACCAGTTTCAGTACTCTGGACAGTCATATTACTTTGATGGCATGGATTGATGACTGATAAAGTAGTCGCACCCATCCTTGAAAGAAAGAGACCTGGCACTGGTGATACATGCACCAGTAATGGGATGGCCCTTGAAAATAGTCCTGAAACTGCAAATGCTCCAGAAAGCAGCAGCATATGTTGTGGGTGGTACTTCTAGGAGATACCATATCCTACCATACCTCTATGTTTAGGGATCTCTGTTGGTTACTGCTTGCTATCCAGGCTCAGTTCAAGATATGTACTGCAGTGCATAAGGCTTCCCATTGCTTGAGCCCAGATTATTCGCAGGACTGCCTGCCCCCATTCAACTTGCTGAGGACTGTGCCAATCCTTTGAAAGAGATGACAGCTCTATACTTTTAATAGCAATAATTGATACTGCCTCATCTGTGGTGCAACCTGGATAATGGAACAACTTGCTACTGGAACTGAGTTGAACCCCCTCAGAGGCTGAGGGTGAGATTTTTTTTAAGATCCAAGCTTTCTTTAAAAAATAAGGTGGGGTTTATTTACTTTTGTTGTTTATCAATATTTGCAAACTGCCTAAAATCACAAATGGTAGCGTACACATTTTAACAAATAAATAAATAACTCTTAGTATCCAAAAGTCTCAAAAATCTCTGTCTTTAACTATAGAGTGTGTCCATAAAGCAAAAATGAAGAATCAATAGTTCTTTAGGAAGCTGAACTACAGTTCCCAGAATCCATCACCATAAATAGTATAAAATACTCCTCTCAGCTGAAAGAATGGTAGAAGTAGATGGGAATTTACAGTATGCCCTAATATATATGTTTAATTAGAATATTTTTTTCTTTTTTCTTATCACATTTTTAAAAAAACAAAACAAAGCAAAAAACAAAAAAAGGAAAAAGCAATACAACCCCCCAAACTAATGAAGAATAGAAAATTAAACAAAGAAAAAAAACCAGAAAAATATTACAAGCTATCTAATAACAGTATATCACACACACAAACACACAAACAAACACAATATTTAAACATATCAGTGTTTTTAATTTTAAAAGAATAAATGTCAATACTCTATTGTTGTAAAGTATCAAAGAAACATATTGCATCATTTTTTGATTAATAGGAAAAAAAGGCCTTTTCAAAAATAGATAGGCTACACATCTCCTGAATCTAGAAACAGTATTAGTCCTTGATATCTGGACTAATACTACTTTACCAATTTCTCAAAATAATTCTTTTAGCAATACCCTATGCCTGATACATAGTTTCTCATAAAAACAAATTCCAAAGTTGTAACTGAACATAACATTAACATCCTTAACATAACATTAACATCCTTAACATTTAACATTTTTGTTAAAATAGTGTTCCAAAAAGATGCCAATGGCCCACAAGTCTAATACATTTGATAAGAGAAATATGGAACCAATGGGTTTCTGACTGGATGCTATGTTTTGGTTTTGTCCATTCCTATAGCAATGACAGCCAGAACCTGCACATAGCAAAAAATACCTTAATTAGCAGTGCCATCTCTTAATTATTATGACTTACTAATAGGTTCATTCTCTGTCACATTACAATTGTATATGCTACTACACTTGACAATAAATAACAAAATAAATAATAAAATAAACTTTACAATAAAGCAGTCTTAAGGAAAGAAGAAATAACATAAAAGATGGAGTTGCTGCAGATTGGTTTTATATATTGAACTCATCTGGGTTTCCAATCAAGAAATAACACATGAAGTAGAGATATGTACGTATCATGTAATGCTTTGTGAATCTCTGTGACTATAAACTATTGCTGGTACTGCAATTTCTAACCTGTTTACAAATGTTCAGATGCTGTTTCCCCAGCCTATTTGCCACAACTGATGCCAAGCCATGCCTTTGCTCTCCCAGTGATACAATTCCATCTTCTGTCAAACACAGAAGATGGTCCTACAGATTCAGGTTGTACATTTGTAGAAGAACACAACTGTATTTTCAGAGTGAAAAAGCCATTTTAATGCTTTCAGATGATATACACATGTATATATCACAGCCTGAATCATATTAGGAGAGGCACCCCTTGTGCATGTGTGCATTTAAAAAATGCTCACCTACAATGTTAATAACTTTTTTTTTAAAAAAAGGTTATGCAATAGAGGTGATCTTTTAATTGTAACTTTAAAAGTTAATCAATTAATCTTACCCAGCAATTACTCAAGATACTTCTTTCACAGCCAGGGAGGAATCCAGATATTCTTCACTCATTGTAACTGGAGTGATTAGTGTAGGAATAGGCTACATGATACCTGTGGCCCTGCTGGTGGCCCCCAAGCTTCCTATCCCACCTGATTTCTAAATCCTTTTTAGGTGAAAAAATTAACTAGAAAGATGGCAAAATAAAATAGCAATACATATCTTTATTTGCAGGACTATTTTTCAGCCCTGGATGATGCAGAGCATCTTGGAAGCTACTTTACCTTCTGATAAATAGGTGTTTTGTGATTCATAAGCAGACCGTGGCAGACATTTTGTGACTGTAGCAATCACATTGTGTCAAAGCTTAAAATAAGCCCTGGTCCAAAAACGAATCCTATTGTTGCTGGTTTTAATATGTTGGATCCAATAGTAAAGAGGGTATACACAAGGGAAGACACCAGGACAATTACAATTAATAAAAGTTTATTCATAAAGTCCCAGTACTAACATTGCCAGAGATATTTGCCCCCAATTGGCCATGAGAGCTTGAGTAATGGCAAGGAAGGAATTCCATGGAATCTCACAAAGAAGTTGCTTTTCTTGGGCAAGTTTACAGCCTGTCAGTGTCTCTTTCCCTCCTCTCCTGGAAGTGTTTAGTTTAGGCATTAGTAAGGGAAGGTTGTCTGTTAGTGAGGATTAGCCACATAGTTAAATGTCTAGTAGGTATGGATGCCTAGTTAAGACAAAAGTGGGAAATACTTATCTAATGGGTTGGAGTGGGAAGTTTGTTATGTTGCAGCTCGCAAGAGTTGGTAGGAAGAGCAGCTTGTCTAAGCAGCCTCTCCTCCAGGTGTTAATTAAAATGCAGGTCAATCAGAAGACCTTCTCTTTGTGATAGTTGAAGAAAATACTCTCTGAAGCAGCAGCATTTCCAAGACTGAGAGGATCCTGATCAAGATTTCCACCACACAGCTACTGTAGTTTCTGCCCTTCTTCCATATTCTCCTTCTGACTGTCTTTCTTTTGCTAGCTTGCTTCTGACTTCTCCCTGTCCTTTCCCTTACTGGGCAGCAGCACTGGTAGATTCTTAATTTTCTCATTCCTGCAACTTTAGAAAAAAAATACTATGACTAGTATTTTTGTTTCTTCAAAGAGCCTATAGAATATAAAAAAGAGGAGCAAAAATACAGAACTTTTTTTTAAAATGCATATGAAACTGAATTTAGGGACTTCTGGCCCGTGGGATTCCCATGTTAACCCCTGTTGTTTAGTTCTAATGGTGATATTGCCTTGAAGGACAGGATATTATAAGGGTGGTGATCATTCTTTTAATTCTTTCCAACTCAACAGAAATTATGTCAAAGGACTGAGGCCTGTCTGTCAGCAGAATAATTCTCTGAAAACAAAACAGAATGGAACCAAACTTGAGGTAGTGGGAGAAGCCAATAAACAAAAGATTGAGTTCCAAAATGGAGCATATCTAGGTGGGGTATGCAAACAAAGAAACAAACAAAAAGCAGACAAAAATTTTTCCATTGATGCAGTTGGACAGAGGCTTCAAATACAGCTCCCTCTCATCTGCATTCTTGTTAAATGACCCATGGTGGGACCATTTTAAGAGGTTGGAAAGAGTTTCTAATTCCATGGCTGTGAGTATAAACTTTGCCCTACATTGGAAGAAAGATACAATACCAATGATATCTGACTGGGAACTAAAACTTGGAGAATATGCAGCAATGTGAAAGTAAGGGTTTATATCCACAACAGAAGCTTAACCAAATTCAAGCAAGAATGTCTTCCATATATACATCGCACAGCAAGGCAAATACAGACATTTACAGCAGGGTTTTAAGGGGGTTTAAATGTTTATAAACCCTGAAAATTGGTTGTAGTATAGAAAAGGGGGAAGTTATAGACTAAATACCTATCTACTTTTCCCAAGCAGCTCTCCTTTTTCTTTTTCTCTTCTTTTAGTATTCATAAATAACAATGAATAACAATATAGTGGAGACTTTAGTATTAAGGTCAAAGAGCTAAACTTTTTTCACGTTGTAAAATAATTCAAGATACTTTGCAACTTTTAATCAATATTGCATCTGGCATTAACCGTACAATTTAAACAACTACCTGTCCATTTACATCTCAAAAATCATATTTAACATTAATATATATATATTTAATTTTGGAATGTTTAATTTCAGTGTTTAATACAGTTTAATACAGTGTTTTAGCTTCCAGTTCCTATTGTATAAATACCACTGTGCTTGTCTATTATTTGTATTTGATAATGTAATATAAATAAATAAATAAATAAATAAATAAATAAAAAGAAAGAAAGAAAAAAGAAAGAAAGAAAGAAAGAAAGTTTCTAGTTCCATGATCTTCATACTTTCCCTACCTTATGGTATTGGCTGCAAACACTGGAGTGATGTTATGATCCCTCTTCCCTTTCTTGCTGAAGAAAGTTCTGAGGTCGGATGATGTCATTCACTATGTGAGGTCCCATATTCAAATACCAGAGACCTTGTAGGAATGATTGAGGTAGTAAACTCCTTGATAAAGCAAGTTTATCTGAAAATGTTGGATTTGCAAATGTTTAGATACAGCTCCAATTTAAACATATCAAGATATTTAAATAGATCTTCCTATGAAGTGTATCTTATGGAATAACAATTCCATACCCAGTGAGAAGAGGGGGCCAACAGGTAATGAGAATAGTTTATTCAGCAACTACAGTTGGATCTGTCTTACAGGAGCAGATACTAGCATTGAGATGGTTACAGTACTTATAAACATGCAGAGAATAATGTGTCCATTTCTCATTGGTTTAATGTATGCTTTTGCCTTACTTTAGAGTTTTGCACATAATACTTTGTTCCCTATAAGGCCTTTTAAAAACTGACTAGTCACTTCCCCATCCTAGAATCTTCTGACATGCATACTGATTCATTACGTTGGTTTACTTGCATGTGATCTGTCATTTATCCCTAGAAAAGGCTCTGAAATGTGTACTTTGAGAGAAAATTCATATTTAAATAAGAATTTTGAACTGAAAACTTATGAATACTTGGAGAGAAGATATGACTAAATATTCATTAAAATTGGCATGCAAATATGTATTTAAATGTATCCTTAGTGATTTTTGGAACATTCATAGCTTAATTCAGAAACAGAATAGAATAAAATTATAGGTAATTAATTGCAAAAAGGATGCAGACAGGAAATTCTAAGTCATTGGCATTAAGTAAAGATTCATCTGCATATCAAATATTTTCAGTTGTAGAATGATACTTCTCCATGAAACCTGTGCCAGGAAACGTATGTGTGGATTGTGTCCCAGTTCTAAATATTATGAATATTTAATGCAAGAGAGGTCCATATTTATCATCCACTATAGCTCATAGAAACAAGAGCTAGTCCTCCAAAGTTCTAGAGCATCCTACCTATCAGAACTCATAGGATGTTCTTGAATGCCAGATTTATAAATGGCCAAAATAAATGGTTAATTATCCATCCATCTAAACACAACAGCATCAGTTTTGTGCCCTCTGGATAGGTTTGCATTGTGATTCTCAAAATTCTAAGGCAAGCTGTAGTCCAAACAGACATGAGACACATGGCAAGGGAAGTCTACTGTAGGATATTTTGCTTTATAATTTATAATAAAATTTATTATAAAGTTTTATAAATAAGTTTTACCTGCTTCTGAACCACATTGCTTCCTATTGGCCTGCTGATGGTTTTCACTTTTTCCCCCCTTTTCATTTTTTTCCCTTCTTAAGCTGTTCTCCTAGTTCTGCAGTTCTTGCTTAACAGCTTCCTTTGTCTGTTCCTCCTGGTATAAAAAATGGTTGCTCTTACCTCAGGAGCAACCATTTTTCCCTCTTCTTCCATTATCCATCTAAATCAGCTATCAGATGATTAGACGGCACAAATTTGACTTAACCTATTTATGGGTTTTTAGCATTGCCATTTCATTGGTGCTTTAAACCCACTAAGAGACTGTTGCCTACTTGTCTCTGCTTTTTGGTGAAGCTGTTTAATGAAAAAAAAAAGTTGTTTTTTCCAATCCCTGTATTTTTATTTAAAATATGTTCTCAGCAACTCAGCTGCTACATTCTCCCACAGCACAAATGAATAAACAGTATATTTTATTTGTTAGCTGTAGCTTCTCTCAGAGACCTTTCCAGGCTTAACTGTTTATTAACCTCATAAATGCCAGCCAGAACTAAACCTTCAAAGTGCCAGAAATTATAGCCCTTTTATTAGAATTAGAAGGCCCCATGGATTTAGTTGAAACTGATCCAAAGTAATACATACTTTTCCTTGCTCTTTTTGATTTAACACTTTTTTTCAGAAAATCAAGTACGAGATGCATTTACCCTTAATATATAGAGCTTTTTATATATTTGCTAGGAAACCTTAGGTTCAATTTATCTTTTATTTAATTACACCACAGTGAATGTATAGATGCAAGATACCTGCCAGCATTCATCCCTGATGTAATTCAAAGGTTGCAGAGAAGTCAGTGGAGTTCCAGTATGATGAATTAGCCCCGGAGGCTATATTTTTGTTTCCATATTTTCAAGGTGATACAATTTTATTGTTATATTAAATAACCGTATTGCTGCAAATCAAGGAAGCCATGATCACAATATGTAGCTTTATCTTAATAGAAATCTTTGTGCTCTTTAAAGCCACGTGGTACTTGGACACAGGAACTAGGATTAAAATACAAAATCTTGATTGAAGAATGTGAATGACATATCAACACCTAAGAACTACAATAGAATATAGTGAACTAGGGGTATGATTACAGGCATTGATATGATTTTTTAAAATTGTTTTATTACATTATCAAATACAAAAAACAACCAAGTACAGTGGAACTTATACAATAGAAACTAGAAGCTATTAATGCTGTAATGATTAAAGTAAAATCTTTCAAAATAGAAAATATCAATATTAAATATGATATCTAAGATGTAAATGGACAGAGAGCTGCTTAAACTGTACAGTTGATACTGAACTGATAAGGTTGCAAAATACATTGAATTATTTGGTAATATGAAAAAAAAAAGATCTTTGAGCTTGATACTAAAGTCTCCACTGTATTGTTACTTATGAATACTAAAAAAAAGAAAAGGGTGGGGGGAGAAATAGAGAGCTACTTGGGAAAATAGATAGGTATTGAGTCTCTAAATTCCCCCTTCTTACTCCAACTGATTTGCAGTGTTTATAAACTTGCCATGTGATGTACTTTGGATATAATTTTTTATTAAGGATTTTGATTACAGTAGTAAAAACTAATACAAACTAAACTTAAAAATAGAAAAAAAGAATAGTAAGAAAGAATAAAAAGTGCAAGAGAAAAGAGAAAAGAGAAAAGAAAGAATATGATAAAGAAAAAGAAAAGAAATATATAAAGAAGTGACTTCCAGACTTCATTACAACAAATATAGACAAATTTAGTAACTCTTCACCCCCTATAAGGTTACAGACAGATATCTCTTCATCCTGTATCTCACCCTTATCTATAAGGAAATCCATAAAACTTCAACTTTTCAATCCTGGTGTCAGCAAGAACTCCATAAAGGATTGCCAAAACTTTGCAAATAAATGTCTTATTTTAATGTTGATCAAATAAACCAACTTGATATTCCTGCCTTGTACTTCTAACAGTCTTAATCTTTAGTTCATTCAAATATTGTCATAGGATTTGATTTCTCTTCAATTCTTCTTTATCCCATAGCACAGACTTCTTCAAGGGTTTAACAAGCCTCTTTTGTAAATCCAATTAAATTTTTTTCCAGCTCATTCTCTTAGTTTATAATTTGTATTTCCCTTTTAATTTTTAAAACTTCAGCCAGTTTCTTTTGTATATCCAGTAAAGCGTCCTTTTCCAAATCATTCTCTTGGCTTGTCAGTTGTAGTTCCACTTTTGGTTCTTTCTCTGTCTTGTCAGACAAAATTTGCTCCACATCTATCATTCCCTCATTGACATCTTTTGGACATAATCTATCCATAGAATCAGACATTACTGACACTGTTGATATTGTAGCTACTAATTTCTGGTTCCATTCTTCAAAGATCTCCTTTAATATTTCCAGTGTTATGATATTTTGTGTCATTTTGTAAGTCTCAGTTAACCAACATCAAAAGCTGGCTTGTATTTTTTTTCCTTCTACTTAAAATGTTTAGTCCCCTCTAGTGTCTAATGTCTAAAATCATAAAGTTGCTTATCTTTATTATGAACCAAATTAGCCAAAATAACTTTGGTTCCCATGAGAAGCTATTTATTTTTTATAGTGAATTGCAAAATCTTACAGTAAAAGTCAATATTCCAAATTTATCTGCACCATTAATCCATTTATAACTTTTTTAGATCAAAATCTTATTTAGGTTTTTGCTATATATTTCAAATTCTTTAAGTTCTTAAGCTTATCGTTATTTTTTCTTTTGTTCAGAGTTGAAGTTAAGCTCACGTGATGACTTTCCAAACTTGTCATTCCGAAGGTCTCTAATACCTTTAAGATGATTAATAGGCAATATTTGAAAGTGATTAGAAAGTGAGGTTTGTGACCTTAGCGTTCTTTAAAAGGCTCCACCGCAGTTGCGAGCAAGATGGCTAATATCTTTGTCTTCTGGCACTCATGGAAGACCGCTGTCCTGAAGTCTCCTTGTGAGAAGCAGCTGTTCAGAGCACATATAGGTGATCTCCCATCCTCTCCTTATCCAGAGAGGTTCCAAAGAACTGGTCTACTCACTTGTTCTTTGGTCTTTGCTTTCACAGAGATGTCTTCAGTTTGTCATGCCTCCCCCAGAAGTCTTGCCTTGTGGTGTGATTTAGTCAGTCCTGGGGGTGGCTAGCACCTTAAAGGGGTCCCCGTGTATTTATACATCTGAAGCAGAACTTTTAATTGCCAACTTGGATGCTATTTTATACTTTATATTTATATTCATATGTTATGTAATATATCCTTTTTTTTTTTTGTATTTTAATCTTTTTATCTTTATTGTAAACCATCCAGAGTCCCTCTTTTGGGGGACATGGGCAGTGATGAAATTTGATAAATAAATAAATAAATAAATAAATAAATAAAATGTATGTGTGGAAGCCATTTTTGCTTGAATTTGGTTAAACTTCTGTTATGGATATATGCTCTTAGTTTCACCATTGCTGCATATTCTCCAAGTTTTAGTTCCTAATCAGATATCATCAGTATTGTATCTTTCTTCTAATGTTGGGCAATGTTTATCCTCGCAGCTGTGAGCATGTATTTCAGCAGATTATGGTGTATTCTGGGATTATACCTAGTTAAAAAAAAAGTGTTTTCATTTCAAATTTGATTTCTAAAATTCTCTGAATGGTGCTTTGTATGTCTTTTCAATTGTTTTGAGGTTGTTTTTTGACATGTACACCACGTATGGTAAAATGTTCCTTCTGTTTCATGGCATTTCCAACATTTGTTACTGTATGATTTGTCTATCTTGAAAATTATTTATGGAATTGTATACCATCTGTAATACATTTTATGCTAGTTTTCTTTTAAAGTATAACTTGGAGCAAATTTTATGGATTTGTTCCACAATCCTTCTCATGTTGTGGCTGTTTCTTTAAAGTTTTGCATCCATTTTTATCACTCAGTTTTTATTTGTTCCCTCTCCGTATAATATCTAACTAGGAGTTTATATAAATGCCCTAACAGATGGTGTTGGCTTTGTATAAACATTTCAAATTCTGTCATTTTTCTTAGTGTCCGTCCCTCATTCTTAAGATCAGGTTTTATTCTTCTAACAATTTGTAAGTACATCAACAATGGTATATTCCAGCCTGCTTTCTGTAGTAATTTTGCTGTGTCTTTAATCTATTCATGGAGTCTGGGTGGACCATATCTGCATATGTAATTACATTGCTTTTACTGTTATTGTCTCCAACATGGAATTGAAGGCAAAGCTAAAGGTGAAATTGTTTGGCTTATTATTTTCCTTTTTCCATGCTTTTACCAAACTTTGTCTGATAATATGTCCTTTTAGATTTTTGTCCTCTTTTGTATCCTTGTACCATAAATATCTATGGAGCCCATTGGCTAGGCCAGCTCCTTCCAATATTGACTTTTTGCTGTTCAGGAATTTTCTACACTCTGTTAACCACGATAGCCAACTTGCTTTGTGATACAGTTAGAAATGTAAGACCATCTCTGCCCTTTCAATCCTGCAAATTTTTGAATTTAATTCTAGGTCTTTTTCCACTCCATATGAATTTGCTGACCATTTCTTGCCATTCTTATAAGGTTTTCTTTGAGATTGAAACTGGTGCAATTTGAAACAGGTAATTTATCTTGGGTAGTACATTCATTTAATCAAAATAAATATTATGATATTAACCTGCAGCAAGACTGCGACTTGCATAATGGGCATCAGTCAGAGGTGCTAAAGCAACAAGCTGCCATCAGAACTTGCCTTTAAATTCAATAGTATTGCTAATAAATGCTGTGGAAAGCTTTACATTTCCCAATTTTCATCAGTAGTCCCATTTATGGGTTCATGAATCTATCTTTAGTTAGGCAAAAGATTTTAGCTTTCCTGAAGTCAACATTATGAGACAATTGCCTTCCTTGCCATCATCTTTGCAAATGCCCAGGAATGAAATAATATGAAGGGAGCTTCCCTTGACAACACTTTTTAAAAAAAAAAATCTGTTGCACTAAAAGCAATTTGGGTATAATTCAGCAGTCTGAAACCTATAAACAAAAAGTGGTTGCTATTTAGAAGAGCTGTTGTTGCGCATTCACCCAATAAAACTTCCATTTGAACATTTGTCCACTTTGGTCAGAGTAAGAATTCTTACAGATGTCTATTTGTGGTGGTGAGAACAAACATGGAGAGGTTGTTAGGAGATCTGATAATGATCTGGGAGAAATGGATAGGCAAATATCTACATCAATTCCTTTTTTTTTGCCTCTTGCAGGCAGAATTCTAGCTGGGAAAAAAGTTAAGTTTCAAGACACATTGCCTTGCAGGAGTTACTCTAACTCAGTTTTTCCAAACTTAGCAAACTTAAGACATGTGGACTTCAACTCCCAGAATTCCTCATCCAGCATGCTGTCTAGGGAATTCTGGGAGTTGAAGTTCACATGTCTTAAATTTGCCAAGTTTGGGAAACACTGCGCTAACTGAATATTTATTTGTAAGCCGCCCAGAGTTGTTGTGTATGAGATGGCCGGCAGAGAACTTTGATAAATACATAAATAAATATTTTTCTGTTTCATAGAAGTCAGAAGAGTGTGCTGAATCTTTCCTTAAATGCAAGAACCCTTCTAATGTTGCTTCAACATTTCCTTGAATACATGCAGACACCTATCTCTTTATTTTATCTCAGTGTCTATCTGCTACCCTGAGATTTCTAAGCTATGACAGAAAAGTACAACATCAATATTTTAATAAATCAACAATACTCTGCTGTTTATGATGGGTATAGAGGCAGCACTTCCAAAGGCTTCCAAACTCAGCAGATTTTTAACATCTTTCATTTTAGTATTAAATTGTACCCAAAAATCGCCTTATCAGAAGGGGTTAGAAGTTTTTGACATCAACATTCCTTTGGGTATAAGAGCTGCAGTTTTAGAATGTTCTCACCAGTTTCCACACCCTTTCAGAATAAACCAACAATATCATAATCAAACATTCCCACAGCTTCAGGGAGGAGAGACAAACTTTCAAATTGTGATCTCTTTCTTTCTTGCAGAGCCTAGATTCATTGCGTCAAAAGACTTAATTTCATCAACTCCTTCTGCTGAATTCCAGATTAATATGCGGGAGGAGTTCTTCAAGAGTTATGGCCTGTCATGCTTCTACAATATGCTCCACAATGGCCATAATATACCAGTCATTCACTTATCTTATCTTCAACAGCATCTGCTATAAAACACAATTTAAGTCCTTTTAAATAATTAGATAAATACATTTTTGACAGCACTTACTTTTCCTGACTCCCAGTAGTAACAACTGGCATTCATAGTCTTTATCTGATGTTTGTATCCTTTGGCTTCTAATGTTTGTTTCATCTCTTACATTTATAGCACAAAAGTAATAGGCATGTCATGTACCCAGAACAAAATGCTTTTCCTGTTTCCCCAACATTGTAGGTGTTCATCTTGTGCATAATGGTAGAAACATCCAAATGAAAGAACACCACATATAAAGTTGAGAGCATTAACAGTATGTAGAAACAAGATCTCCCACATCATAACAAGCTTATAACCCATTTCTGGGAGTTTTTATACTGAAGCAGAAGCTCTTAAGAAATAGACAAAGACAAGAGAGAACAAAACAAAAACTACACTTTTATACTGGGCTACCATGCCTTACAAGAGAGAATTGAAGCAGATCACCAGGGAAGCAGTGGTAGGATAGCCCCCTTTTATTCCTAGTAAATGCAATATAAAAAGGAAGACAAAGGGACATTTATTTGGTTATGGAGGGGGGGGGGGAAGGTACTTAGTTTTGTCCTACTTGTAAACACAGGAACTTATTTTGAAATAGGAAAAGCTAAACTAAGAAGATAAGTATGTCCGCAGAGGCATCTTTGCTGGAGAGTGCTAAAATAAGTCAAGATGGTGGTCATTACCCCGCATTTGAAGACCAGCACATAAAAAGTTGTGCTTTGATCACACAACTTCCATCAGAATGGTATATATAGTCCACCTTCCCTTAAGCTCCAGGAGAAGAGAGTTATGGGTATTGCATTAGGACATACCCCCATGTACGGGGTTTTACATGACTTTCACACACCCCTTTTTGAGGGGGGGGATTTCTTTATTTTTACACAGTGTATATTCTGTAGGGTATTTTCAGTTACATTGACCACTAGGAGCCACCATGTAACTGGTTTCACCCTTATTGGGGCTTCCTTTTTTGGAAATTCCTGTGACAACTGCCATCTTATTATTATTCTTTTTTACCTCCCACCAGGACCTGAGTCTCCATTCATCTGTGTGTCAACAGTTAGTTTAAAATTTGCAGGTCGGATATGAAAGAAAGAGAACACCAAAGGAGATGCCAGGTTGGTGGTAAATCTTAAAAACAGGTTTATTAAGAAATGCCTCCAAATACTTACAGCCTCAGGAGGATACGACCCCAAACTGCCGGGTGAGCCCAAATGGCAGGGAAGGATCATGTTCTGGAACTTGACTCACAAGAAAGCTTGGGAAAAGGGGTAGATCTTATTGCCCTTTTTCCTCACTCCCCCACCCTTTGGAATCCTCACCTCAGTTCTGGGATGAGTATTGAGGGGAAATTAATGTTTGTATTTACATTCATTGAAGAGGAAGAGATTACAAGAAAGTGAGCAAGTATACAATGGGAGGCTATATATTAACAGGAATACTTTTGAGTACACAGTGGGGGAACACCCATTGAAAGGAATGGGTGCTGTTTGCATTGAAAGCTGTTTGCTTAGCATGCTGGAGGCTGCAAGCCCAGCGCCGCTTAAGAAAGCCTTTAGAGTCAAACTGATTAGGGTCTTTCCCAGCAGCACAAGCTGGCCAAGGGTGCTAATTAATCTGTGCCTAGCACCTTTTAGGGAAGTGCTGTGCTGAAGAGCAGTTCGGAAAGAGATAGCTTGTTTAAGCAATCTTTCCCTTCTGCAAGGGGGAAATTCTGCGAAGGGGGAAAGGGGAAAGGTAACAAATACAAAAAGTTTAAGTTAGGTGGTCAACACAGGACAACCTGCCATAATACTTAAACAATGAATGGGATGGAAGTGTTGGAACAGATCAAGAAATAGCCTTTTTTTAAATCATTGAAGCAATTGTGAGCCATCCTTTAGGGTGGGGTGGATGGAGCTGTCCTCTGGCATCTATAATTAGTAGGAAAGGAAGCAGTGGTGGCTAGTTATGGCACCAGGAAGATGCCATAGAGTTGTTAGATCTGTTGATTGTGTTCTCTGCCATTGAAGCAACAAATCTCAAGCTCCGGATGGGGGGGGGGAGTTGTTGAGAGTGAGAAGAAATCCAAGGTCATACCAGCCAGCCAGGAGTGGAATGCTGGACTGTTAAGGGAAAAAGGGGGGAGTGTGGAGGAGGTTTTGCCGTGCCTATGTGTCTTTTATCAGGTAGCTGTGTGATAACTTTTTTAGTTGTGGCTTTTTGCTTAACATCTGTACACATCATCAATAAATCTGAAATCTGCATTTCTTCTGGATGCATGAGTCAGAATTTTATTGAGTCAACTGTGTCAGAACTTTGCAGTCTCACACAGTGAGGTATTCTGCTACAAGCTGTGCTTCTCTGCCAACTGCCAGCCTCCTCTGTACTTATTTCCATAGACCAAGGTAAAGATACTGAATTTCTAAAGATCAGAAAGTATACTACAGACAGGAACCCTTTTTAGCCCTGAATGCCCCATTAGAGTTCTATGAAAAAATACTTATCTCCTTTGGAGTTTTCTGAATTTTTTCATAACTGCCACAATATGTTAGCCAAGCTTCATGTGAGTCCTACTGATATAGCACTGAGAGTTATATTGATTTCAGTGATTTTATATATTTTCATAAACAAAATCCAGTGGGTATGAGACTCTGGAGATATCATGTTAGTAGTCAAGTAGTCAGTACTGACCTAGTTGGAAAAACAGTTATTCTATAAGGCAGTTCCCTCTTTCCCTGTATCTAAGCTACCATATCTGAGGTACAACTAGCTGAATGACCACGAGATGGGAAAGAAGAATGAGAGTTTACTTCGTTTCTTTTCTGCCACCTAGTGGTGGTCTAGATTTGGTAAGCCTGATATGGTAGCCATCCTTGTAATAGTAATAAGGTTTTATTTTCCAATAAAAATAAGGAGTTATATGTTATATGCCACACCAGCTGTTGTGATATCTCTCAAGAGATCACTTTGGGATATGTAGTGATGCACTTTTTGCTGGAGCTTTATCTCTTAAAGCTACCATTCTCAGGGTTTGCAGTGGAAATGGAACAATTGTTGAGCTAGTTACTTTGGGGCCAGCCATACTAGTTAATGTCAGAGTAAACCACAAGGTTACACATGAACAAAATATGTCTATGCAACATGGCTATTAAAATTACAAAAACCTTGCTTGGGTTTGGTTTAAATTTTTAACTAAATAGACTCGACCATGCATAATGTTACCCAATTTATCCCAGATTTTAACAATGACCAAACAATCACAATATCTTCTAAGGGTATGATTAGGCATAATACAGGTTCCCAGTTAAAGATCTTGCAGATATGTAATCAATATCAGAAGTTTTAATGAATAAATAGGTTCTTGTAAATCTATAGCATTCATGTTGTTTCTAACACATGTATTAATGAATTGTAAAACAGAGCAATACCAACTAAACACATACTGAGATAAATCATAGCTGTTCTAGAGACCTTCTTGAATTGGCACATGATAAAAATTAGTGAGTAATCTACTATTTTGTCTTCTCTAATGGATACTTGTATGATTCCTCTTGCACTATTATTCTCTTAACACATAATCAAATTGCAATTCAGTTGTTCTTTTACTCATCTAAACTTCCAAATTAACAATAAAATAAAATAAAGTTATGCTATGCAACATTTCAATAGCTTTTACATTTCAATAGCTTTTATTATTATCACATCATTAAAGAACAGGTAGGGATGCATCTAATTGATATTACAGTTGAGATTCATGAGCATCCCACTGATTTCCTTGAAAAAGGGCAAGGCCTGATTGCACTTTAAGATTCTGTACATGAAATACAAGCCATTAAACTTTCCAAGTTTTCTTACAGTGGCTCTGGCAACACAAAATCACATTATCTGGGTCAAAATGTACCATTTGAGGACCTTAGAGAAACCCCGACTGGTTTCTCTAGGCATTGTCTGGTATCTTATGTATTATGCCAGGAAAGCACTGGCAAGGCTTCATTATATCATTAGTTCCTTCCACACTGGCTAGCCAAATAGCAGGAGATGTGACTTTACCACTGCACTGATCAGTATCTATGTTTTGTCCTATCAGGTCTTGACAGTTAGTTGTTTCATGAAGAGGCTTGTTTTCCAGTTACTCTTTCTCTTCAGATCTTTTTTTCTCAAGGAACTAGGTAGGCAAAATGGGGCAGTTGACTGGGTTTTGTTGATTTCATAAGACATTATCAACCCATTGATCAAGTAAGGTATGTCATGTGAACAGGCTAATTCAGTGGATGTAAATCCTGAAGAGCATTCAAGAAATGTCTATGCTATGTTTCCCTGATCTTATCCCACAGGATAGTTTTTATCAGTCCTTCCAGTTGATTATGATGGTATAAAAAGATAAAACTGTGGAAATGAGGACTGTGAATGTGTTTGGCAGATGCCTTGCCAATCTCATCAGGATAGTGTTAAACTAGAGAAAAAGGACTGGGGCTGATGACACATTACAACAGATGAAGGGAGAATCATGAGAGAGGAGTGGAAATTTAGAGACTAGTAGAAAACTATAACAGCAAAGCCAGTAGGGGTTACCACTCAAATGTTTCTTCACCAATGCACAGAATATGGGAAACAAGCAGGGACACTTGAAATCCTAATGTAGGATGACAAATATGATGTCAGCTGGAACATTGTGGTATGACACTATGACTGGAACATAGCCCAGGAAGGCTATGAGTTATTCAAAAGAAATAGACTCAACAGAAAAAGAAATGATGTTCTGCTGTACATTAAGAAAGCATATGCCTGTACAGAAAAGGGACCATCTGAAGAATGGAAATCCAGTTGAGACTAAGTTAATAAGAGAGAGAAACAAAAGTGATATCATTGTAAAAGTTTATTACAACCCATATGAACAGGCAGATGTAGATGACATAAATGCTGAAACTTTCAAAGAGACATGCACAAGTAACAATGGGAGATTTCTACTATCCTGATATCTGCTGAAATCTATCTCTACCAAGAGTTGGAAGTACAATAAATTCCTGTCCCCCAGTTCCCTGTCAGGAAGTGGAAGAAGGGACAAGGAATTAGCTTTGGACCCAATTGGTATTTTTGAGAACTTCTAGACAAATATAAAGGTCCCAGAAGACTAGAGGAGGGCAAATATTTCCCTGTCTTCAAAAACGAAATTACATGGTGAAATTACAGTCCTGTCAACCTGACATCTATACTGGATGAAGCCTTTCAGCACACCCTTAAACAGTATATTTGTGAGCACTAAATAGAAATGCAACAATTCACAAAATCCAGCATAGGTTTATCACAAACAAGCCATCTCAGACTAATGGTAACTCATTTTTTTTTACAATTACTAGTTTAGTAGATCAGAGGAATGCCATGGACATAGTATAACTTGACTTCACAAAAGCAATCAAATGTTTGTAGTCTTTACTAACAAAATGATAAAATATGGTCTAGACAATGCAACTATTGGCCCAGAAGTTGTCATAAATCTGCATCAGATTGGAGAGTAGTACCAAGTGAAATACCATGGAGATCTCCCCCTGGACCTTGTACTATTCAGTATATTTAAATGTCCTTGATGAATGGGTTGAGACCATGTTTATCAAATTTCCAGATGGCACAACACTAGAAGAAAGAGCTAGCACTTTAGAGGAGAAATAGGAGATTCAAAATATCTAGACCGGTTTGAACAATGGGCTGAAATGAACAGAAGAAAGTTAACAAAAAGAAATCTAAAGTCCTGCATCTAGGGAGAAAACAATGAAAGGCACAAGAGTTCAGATCATAGGAAGTAATTCTTCTATTCTACCTCACCTTGGTTATGCCATAGTTAGAATCTGTATCCAGAATCTGTGGGCACTTCAGTCTAAAAAAGACATTGAGAAACTGGAGTGAGTTCAGAGGAGAGCTACCAAGATGATGAGGAGATTGGAAACTAAGACCTATAAGAAATGATTAAAGAACTGCTATACCTAAACTACAGAAGGGAAAAATCATCTTAAAAATTATAACAGTCTTTGGATAACTAAAGGGTTATCACATTGAGGAGGCAGTGGATTTATTGTCCAAAGACATTGTGGAGAACCAAAGGGAAGTTAATTAGATACTACATGGAATATCCTGATGATAAGATCTGTCAACCAGTAGAACAGGCTGCTCCATGAAATGGTATGTTCTGTTTCATTGGAGGTCTTTGAAGATAGTGTGGATAATGCATCTGTCTCAAATGCTTTAGCAGATTATGCACTGAAAAGCATTTGGGCTTGATGACTTTTAAGGTCACTTCACTTTATCAGTCTGTGATTCTATGATACCAAGGCAGAATGGAGAGGAACTTATAGCACCCACCAATATACCTTTTCTGGTCAGTATGATGTTGGTACTACAAAAGCTAGCATCTTAGGCTACCAGTTCTGGACTGCAAAAGTTAAGATTGTCACGAGAGAACAGCAGATCAGCAAAATGATACAAAAATGTGAAATCTTTGCTGCCATCTAAAGTTTATCTAATTTTTTGCAAACCAGATGTGAATTGAGAGGGAAACTTACCTTGCACATCTCATTTCTGCTGGCATCGGTCTCTGATAGGAAAATATACTCCTTGGAAAACCATTCCTTTGGGGAGAGATGACTTCCAATTGTCTAAGAAAGGTCAGTGCAGGCCTTTTTTCAATCTTCAGTGATAGGGTTAGATTCTGCTAAATATTCTAGAGCATTTGAAGAAGGATCTGCAATTTAATTAACCTACTTTTCAGTTCATGAATTTTGTACAGCGTACAGATTGTCATCAATTTTAGAATCCTGCTCTGCAACTTTTGGAGATACCGTACAAGTTCTTATAGAGGTAATGTCCAGTTTTTTGTTTGGTCTAAATCTCTCACCCCATCCCCATGGCTTTTAGATGGAAGAAGGTAAAAAATAGCCCCGCAGGACAATAGATATACACATCAATTTGTTCTCACCACTGACATGCCAGCTAGAGCTAGCAGAACGTTAAATAGGTTGGAAGGTTTCCTGTGAAGGATAAGGCTGTTCAAGAGATGAAATAGGATGAACTATATAGATGGAGAGCAAGGATACTTGGGGATAAATTACACCTCTGAAATAGACTATATCTCTGGTGCTAGGCATTTACCTGGCAACTGCTGGCCAATATATAATATATTTAAATCCAGAAATGCCATTATTTCCATTAAAAATAATATTTAAATATAATTGCATTTTTGTTAAGATTCAGTATTGATGCTACTTCCTTTAATAGGGAAAGATTCAGATTTATTAACTGACATACTGACCTTGTAGCCTTCAGGACTTTTGATCTATCTATCCCACTGGAGTAGAGCAAAAGAACTACAAATATTACACTGTAACCAATAATTTAGAGCTTTACATATTTTTCTCTGGTGGGCTTTTAGTTACAGTCCCATCAGCAGTAACAAAATGGAATCATCCTGCTTCAGTGCCCCTGCTATGGAGCATACTGATCTATTAAGGTACAGGATACTTTCTTTGTGTCTTATTTTCAAGATATTCTTGCCCAATAATAACATTAGTTCTGTGGCCACCACAGCAACATATGCATTTAAAACCTTAAACTGCAAACCAGGACATTCAAAGCTCTCTTGACTGCCAGAAGAAAACATTTTGTTTCTTTAGCCTGAGTTCCTGTTTATCATTCAGGTTATTGAGGGGCTCTGGGCACTGGGGGAAAGCCTCTGAATTATATTTTTCTATTAATTCAGCATTACTCAGCCCAAGCAGGCAATAGCTGAATACAGAGAACACAGGCAGTTAACAGTCCCCCCATTTCAACTGCTGAGATCATGGTACACTTCAAGCTTCCAGTGATACATGAAATAGCCAGCAGCTATTCCTTTTCCTAGATAAAAAAGGGGAAAAAACTGTTTCCAGTGCTCCCTCATCCAAAACAAAGAATAGTCCATATGGTTGAGTAGTCCATTTTTGTTGGTTTGAAAAGCACTCTTTGTATAAGCTGCTATCATGCTGATTGGAAGAGAAAGTTAAGATACAGCTATTATCAGATTTAGAGAATTTAGAAAATTCCAAAATCCATCCTTTTATTCTGGCACCCAAATCAGTAAGCTCTGAAGTGTATTGTTGCAAATCCTGAGCTATGATGGTGACTTTACAAGGGGACAAAATTCCATTTTAGTTCTTTTGTTTAGGCTCAGCTAGGAGGCCAGAACATAACAATCATCCCAATAGAAAACACACCTAACCACAGGGGAAATGCTCTGGAATGCATGTTCCAGACAACCCAGAAAGGACAGGGGGATAAAAAAAAACTGGCTTTTCAACAATGGTTGGGAACTGGAGTTGTTTGCTTTTACAGCAGTTGACTGTTGATTTGCTATACACATCAAGCAATGGCAAAGGGAGTATACAGAAGCAGAGACACAGTGAAATTATTCTGTGGTCAGTCTCAGCAACAGGTACTTTTGTCCAAACGAATGGTATTTTAACATGAGACACTTCTTAGAGGTAATGACCACAATTTGGCTCAGATTCATGCCTGTACAAATCAGTGCAAAAGCACAAAATGCTAGCTGTAAAGAACAAATGGATGCATATTACTTTTGAATGTTATGGCTACAATGCTGACAAACCAATAACTCCATTGAGTTAAACCAGTGATGTTTTCCCTCTGATCAAACCAGCAGAGGGGAAGTTACCCTGCAGTCATCATGTGCACTCAAAATCTGCTACCGGGGGGTGGGGTGGGGTTTGGAACATTTTGGTCAGAGTTAATGGGAGTGGAGTGGGCTATAACAGGAGCAGAAACCCCAGTCCCATGGCCATGTGACACTGGATTTCAGACTGTCAAATATGGAATTACTACTATCCATACACAAAAGGCAGAGAAATACTATTGCAAAAATGGAAATGCGAACATAAACAAATGGAGTTTTCCTTTACTGTGGCTTAAAAAATTAGGGGGTGAAGCAGATGTGTCATTAAGCTACCATTATGTATGAAAATACTATTTTCAAATTAACAGAATTCTGTATGGGTCCAGAATGAAAAGAATTGCAGCTGCAGCTAATGATGAACTCTAAAAGCTTTGTTCAAACTAATAGAAGGTTATTATGAATCCAAGGTGTGCAAACTAAGCGGGCAGAGTGCAGCATTTATTTAATGCAACATCATTTGATTCCTCCTGGGGTTCTTGACTGCAGCAAAAGGAGAAGTTTTAATTAAGAACATAAATTATAACCTCCCCCAGGAGAGTGATTGAAATGATCACCACTGTCAGAATATTAACATGTTGTGCATTTACTTCCTTTATAAACTCTCCCTTGAAGTTGGTTTTTGCCATTATAAAACTGTACAGCCAACTGACCATTACCTCTTTGTTGCAAATGAATAGCCAGTTCATACTGTCTTCTCCAGATTTTCAAGTTTTCAAATACATGCTTTGGTAATTGTTATTATACATTTCAGAGGCCAAGAGTCACAGGGGCAGGATAGTGATGCAAAGAGGGCAAGACAACATAGACAGGATCAAGATTTTCTGTTTTCTACAGTATTTTGGAGAAGGGGAGTTTGGGTTTTCTTTTTCCTTTTTTGATTTTCTGAACAATGTTAAGCCTCTTTCAGGGCTTATGATATATTTTGTGCATTTCTCACTTCCCCAAAGCAAAAAAAAAAAAAAAAATCATCCTGCAAAATGCATTTAGGAAGCTATATAAGACTTCAAAGTTTCAGGTACTCACCCTGATTTAACCCCTATTCAGGTTCTATGTTATGCGCGCACACACACACACACACACACACACGGGTCAAATCTACCTTCAACATGTTGAGTGCAAAAGTCTTCAGGGAATTTCTGCTTATGTTTTATTTAACATGCTTACAAACTTTCACATAGGCAGAATCATGCTTTAATGTGGTTTTTGATCATCCGATAGGTTCTTTTGCTATTCAAGGAAACACATATAGAAGCTAGCCACAGTTTTTCTAACTTAGTACGGGAAGATCAGCAACTTAAGGAAGTTGGAGACAGAATAGGTTTGTTCAATTTCTTTTTCTTTTGTGACTTGAGTCAGTTGTGACTCCTGGTGACTACACAGACAAGTCCATGGAGTGTTCTTGGCCATGTTTTTCGAAGTCGCTTGCCTTTGCTTCTTGCTGAGAAAGAGTAACTGGCCCCAAATCACCCATCTGTCTTCATGCTGAAAACAGGACTAGAACTGACTCCTGGTTTCTAGTCCAGTGCCTATAACCTCTACAACAAACTGGCTCTCGGTTTGTAAAATAGGGCTTTAGAATTGGAGACAAATGATCTTAGGAATGCAAATTCTTTATGTATTAATTAGAATTAAAAAGTATTTGTATGGATACTCCATGTTGTGATATCATCGTTTCCTTGCAAATTCAGTGTCATTGGATGTTCCTGGTAGACACAGGTTCATACTGCCTTCTCCAGATTTTCAAGTTTTCAAATATATGCTGAGGCAACCTTTGATGATTGTTATTATACATTTCAAAGGCCAAGAGAAAATAACATGGGACTTTTCCCATGTCAGTGTATTCCTTTTTTCTTGTGGAGCCCTCAAACATCCCCAGTGCTCATCATCTGGATCAGTTCTTAAAGATCAATAATTAAGTGCTTTGGAAAATATTTGTCCTAAAAATTTATACAGAGATGTAAAGGAATCTGAGAACGACTAAAGGTTTTTTTTTCTTTTTCTTACATTCAAAGGTAGATATTGTTATTGCTATTTTTCACAGTCTTTTTAAAACAGGATCAGAACTGAAGAAAAATGCACTCTTGTTTTAAAACCAAGACAAATTGATCATTATGACAGTTGAATGAAGGTGCAATCAAGCTGGTGGAGGAGAAAAAAAAATGAAAGTGTTCCAATATAAAATGAGAGATAGATTCTTCATCTAAATCTGCTGCAAAAACAATATATTGTCTCCTATTGTGAAACCTTGATAGCTAAAGAGAGAAGATAAAATGCTGATCATTAAAAGCTTTATCAGAGAGCCCCAGGGCTTTTAATGGAAACTAAAAACAGCCACTCCCCCTGCCAGCAATAATTGTGTTAGGTTTTTGTTAAGAAATAAACTATGGTGCAAATGCATAAATCATCTTGTTAGTCCGCAGCTGAAATTTTAACACCTGGAAAAAAAATGTCTTGAGCTTTGAATAAATAATACTTTTTTTTGCCTTTGAGGGGAGGGTATTGGAGTTCTTACATTTGTCATGATAAAGCTTTGGGACCATTATTTCTAAACTCCAGAATACCTGGATATTTGAAACAACACCACACTCGTTTCAGCTCACTTTTGGTTGCAGACTTGCTAACACTGTATAACTCGGATATCAAGCTGCTAGTAAACATAGATGCTTATGGGGAAACATATTTATAATCAGCAAGCTTTTTTTAAAGTGAAGCCTGAATGAGTTCAGAAACAAATTTATATATATGCAGCAATTAACAGTCTACTAGTGAATGTATTACTAATTTCCAACATCTGGATCCTTCTATATACTATGGATAGAGCCAAATCTGTATTTTCCTCACATTTTGTCTTTGTTCTAAGACAAGATTAAAAAAAAACAAAAAACCCTTAGCTGGAACCCCACTCTGGGGAATGACAAGAGAAGGTTTAACTAATCCTCAGCTGACTCCTGAACATTTCTGTGAAACTCCCCTGCCTTCACCAATTTTGGGGGTCATGGAAAATGTGTGTGGGGGGTATTGGGGGTAGTGGGGAGAAAGAAAGAGAGAAAATTGAGCAAAACTTTTTAAAACTCTACACCAGGAACTTGCAACCTTTTGGGGATTTTGGAAGCATGCTGTGGATATTCTCATAAAATAGCTGACATGGAGAAGGTTCGTTCGTTCATAGAATGGCAGTTCATGGTGTGAGTTGTCTCTCATGAAATATGTCTTTACCAGAAAGTAAATTGGTTAAGTTTCTCCTTTCTACCATCTTCAGCCCCCAGGACATTTCCTATCATCCAAGGCTTGTTTTTACTGGGCATGTGAGCACAGTATACAATTTTATACAGAACACTGGGTTGCATCCACTCACCATTTTTATTTTCTAAGAAAATCTTTGAGATCTATGCTAACACTTTGCTTTGTAGTGTGCTTTGGGTTTAGGTATGTGTGGAAAAAAAAGTCAAGGAAGCAGTTAATATGCTGGTTGGAGAAAATAATAATAATAATAATAATAATAATAATAATAATAATAATAATAATTTTTACCCCTGGTAAGGCACTCCTTGATGTGCTTGTGGGGCGTGTGTGCTGTGAGAAAGATGAGAGCTATACCAGAGGTTCAACCATACTGGACAGGTCTCATCAGAGGAGCCAGACAAAGAATGTCTCTCCCATAAACAATATGGTGAGATGTATCTTACAGAAACCCATACCGGATCAGTTGTCACCAGGGTCAACAAGGACAGCACTAGATGCTGAGTTCCTGGACCTCTGGTGACAAGTGGGCCACAGGAATCAGGACTGTTGGCTGAGCAACCAGGGCCAGCAGCTGTAGCACTACTGGAAGAGAAATTGCTTACTTGTTGCAAATATACAGAGACTGAAAACAAAGAAATAATGATTTGCTATTACAAATCAAGTCCAAGAGAAGAGAATACCTGAAAAGAATGGACCAGTTCTGGAAAGAACAACATCCAGAATCAGAAATAACAGAACAGAGGGTAGCAGATCAATGTTGATTTATAGTATGAAATAAAGTATTCACAGAAGTAGAATTGGAAGAACTGCAAGAGTCTACCCAGGGCAAAGAAATCAAAGCCTTGCCAGAAGTAGCTCTGACTGAAAAGGCAAAGCTGGGGGAGTCAGCAGTAGAGGAAGCCAGCATTGCCACTGAACCATTTTCATTCCCAGACCAAGTACCCTCTCCTCTGCCTTCTCCTCAGAAAGAATAAAGCCTTCTAACTGAAAAACAAGAGGAACTGAAACGAACAATAACTGAGCATCTAGAATGGCACAACAACAACAACAACAACAGCCAAACAGTGCATCACCAAAATGGAAGATCAGGTTGGGAAAAAAGACTAGCATGCTAAGATCAGATGCAAGCAAGCTAGAACAGGTGAAAGAAAAGAAGCTGAAGAACAAGAAGACCAAACAATACCTGATCAAGAAGTATCACTTAGAAACAAGGAAGATTAAGGAAGCACTGGAAATAATAATGCAGCAAGTAACAGCCATAGCCAAGTAGAACAGCAGATACAAAGCTTGAATTGCACAATATATGCATAATCTCCTATTTCAGTCAAATCAGAAATGTTTCTACCAATCCATCAGTGGAGACACTGTGATGAACCAGTCAACACCTGACAAAGAAGAAACAGTGCAGTTCTGGGCACAGCTATGGGACAACTCAAAGAAATAAAACAAGAATGCAGCTTGGATAAAGGAGGCGGAGAAGGAAAAAAGAAGATGCTGAAATGAAAGAACTTGCAATAACTGCAGAAATGGTGGAGAAAAGGCTAAGGAAGATCATCACCAGGGCCAATTACCTGCTTACCGACAACTTTCAAATTGCTAACTGGTGTTGTAGCTGATGCAGTCCAACAGCATCTAGTTGAAAACAAGCTCTCTCCATCTGAGCAGAAAGGAAACTACACAAACAGCAGAGGAACAAAAGATCAGCTCCTAATTGACAAGATAATTTTGGAAAACTATGAGAAGGAAGACCAACTTGAATGTAGCTTGGATTGATTACAAGAAGGCATTTGATTCCCTGCCACATGTCTGGATAATCAAGTGCCTAGAAATAACAGAATCTGTCATCAGAGGTTTTGTGCAAAGATCAATAACACAATGGAAGACACAGTTGCTGGTCAATGGTGATAGACTGGGAAAGGTTAACATCAAGAGAGGAATCCTTCAAGGAGACTATCATCACTACTGTTTGTCACTTCATTGATTCCTCTGTCAACAATACTAAACAAGTCAGTCCGTGGCTATCAAACATCAAAAACATCTGCCTCCTTTACATGGACAATCTGAAGCTGTATGGAAAAACACCATCTGAAATGGAATCACTGCTCAACACTGTCTGAATATTTATCCAATATATTGCAATGGAGTTTGGACTGGACAAATGTGCCACCCTTACCTTCAATAGGGGGAAAATAGTGAAAACTGAAGGAATCAAGATGCCCTATAGAAATAACATCAAGAGTCTGGATGAAGAAGATCACTACATAAACCTGGGCATCCTTCAGACTGACAACATCAAGCACACCAAAGTCAAGAAGAAGGTTAGTAGTGAATACATCATGAGAGTGAAGAAGATCTTAAAGTCCAAACTCAGTGGAGGAAATACCATCAAGGCAATTAATACCTGGGCAATTCCAGTCATTAGATATACAGCTGGAATAGTGGACTGGACTAGAAGCCCTGGATAGGAAGACCAGAAAAATAATGACAATGAATCATGCCTTTCATCCCCACAGTGACGTTGACAGACTCTATTTAGCAAGGATCATAGGTAGGCATGAAATATTGCAAGTGCACCAGATAGTTGAAGAAGGAAAAAGTGCATTGGAAGAATATCTGAAGGATAATGAAGAAGATGCACTGAAGCTAGCACACCATGAAGGCTTATAAGAAAGATCAAATGAAGAATAGAAAAGGCAAGGCAAAGTATTACATGGCCAGTACATAAAAAAAAATACAGGAAAGCAGATAAGAGATAGCAATGGCTAAAAGCAGGAAAGTTGAAAAAAGAGATAGAGGGCCTAATTCTGGCTGCACAAGATCAAGCCTTAAGAACAAAAGCCAGAACTGAAAAGACAACAAAAGACAGCAAATGCCGTCTCTGCAAAGAAGCTGAAGAAACAGTGGACCACCTAGTTAGCTGCTGCAATAAGATCACACAGACTGATTGCAAACAGTGGCATGACAAATAACAACAACGATGCATTGGAATATCTGCAAGAAATACTGTTTGCCTGCAAGCAAGAACTGGTGGGACCACAAAAGACAAAGTAATAGAAAATGAAGCAGCCAAAGTGCTCTAGGACTTTAGAGTTCAAACAGACAAGCATCTGCCACACAACACCCCAGACTTATCAACAATTGTTGATAAGAAAGACAAAAAAGTCTGGATGGTGGACATTGCAACACCTGGAGACAGCAGAATAGAAGAGAAAGAACTGGAGAAAATCACAAAATACAAAGACCTGCAAATAGAAGTAGGATGACTGTGGCAAAAGAAAGCAAAGATAGTACCAATAATAATAGGTGCCCTGGGTGCAATTCCAAAACATTTGGAGCACCACTTGAACACCATTGGGATTGACAAAATCATCCTGTGATGATACCTTTAATATTATTAAACAACAACATCTGCCTAACCCAGGTCCTTGGGAAGGACTTGATAGATGAACAAAAATGCCAAATCCAGTCTAAACTTTTGGCTGACTGTGTGACTAACAATAATAATTTATATATATATATGCCACTTGACTCCCAGCGACTCTGGGTGGTTTACAAATTGTTGAAACATTAAAAACAAGAAAACCACACACACACAAATAAAAATAAAGAATAAAGATGGCAAACATGGTGAAACTGGAGAAGAACAAAGAAAAACATTCCAACACAATCTAAAAGGAGTTTCAGTCATCCTTGCCAAAGGCCTGGGCGAAGAGCCAGGCCTTCAAGGCCTTTGGAAACACCAGTAGAGCAAGATGTTGATGAGCAAACAGGGAGAAGGCTAAACTGGTAGAGTTATAGCTGGAGTCCTCTTCAGGCAGGAACGTAAACACGGCACATATCTTGCAGATCAGCAAGGTACCTGCAAATAAGCTTTGTGTCTTGGTATTAGAGAAGGATATAAAGGTAGATTTATTAAGCTGGGGAAGAGGCATAATGAATTAATTTCCCTGGGCCAAGGTGCAGCCAGGGAAATATTAAACTTTCTCAAGAATTGCAGAAATGTTAAATTGGCTCTGAGGGACAGTTCTTCATAATTTTAATCTAGAAGCCTTCACATTTGCAAATTTAACCTATAGTTTCAAAATCCAGGTTTAACAACAGAGGGAAAAAGTCTATTTTGCCTTGTCAGATGCTGTAAAGTTACATTTGTGTGTGTGCAAATGGAGTTGAAGCCTGAATTCTGGTTTGCCTGCTGATCCTATGATTTCTACCATCTCAGTTGTAATAACTCTGAGAAATAATTTTTTATGCTTCATATAGCAAAACTGTCTACTAATTTTCACTTTCTTAAACCATTTTGTTACAACTGTGATGGATTCTAATAGTGTTCCCTTTCACTGTTATTTTATTACTCCATTTCCACTCTTCCAAATGTTCTTTTCTGGTGATAAATATGAGTTCCTTCTTCCACACTTTACCATAAGTCAAATTTTTAAACCATTCTTCATCAGAAAATATCAAAATGGTGTACAGAGCAAGAGCTCTAAATAGTCATCTGCCTGTAAGATTATAAGATACAACAAAAGCAAAGTGAAAGGCATTCATAAAACAATTTAAAACACAGTCAAGTCTAAACAACTTTAGGTTAATCATTTAAAACTTCTAGACCATACCAAGGTATGAAGACAACTGACAGGAAGCTCTGGCGTGGGCTGATCCATGAAGTCATGAAGAGTCAGAAGCAACTGAATGAATAAACAACAACAGACCATACAAAAACATTTTAACTAGGCATAAAAAGTTGGTAAGTTGCATGTCTATAGAGAGAGTCTTTTATTATTGCATGCATAGCATTTACAGCAAACATTGTCCTACCATCAGACTTCAGCTGATCATTGATCCAGGCAAAATGTACCTTTAAAAATACTATCCATTCACCTGTGAAGATCTTCATAAAATCTAGTAAAGATTTGCACAAAGGTAGCTACAGAAGGCTGTAGTTAGGTAATAGAACACAAGTTGTCTAATTCCTGATATCTCTATCTAAGTAGAGCTGAGAAAGATTCATGTCAAGAACCACAGAAAGATATAGCCATTTATAGTAGGTAGTCCTCCCCAGTCTATTACCCTACAGATAAGCTGAACTTCAATCACTGTAATCCTCAACTAGCTTTATATGTAGCTGCATAGCATTTGGAGTTTAAGAGAGAACAGAGCAATGAAATGGTTTATTTCCTTGCCCAATATTACATTTTCAACACTGGCTTCTTTTTATAGAGAAAAATAATTGGTACAGTTGCTTGTTTCAGTGGATGGATCATTCATTAGGTGAAACTAGATAATGCACATAGCTCCAAGCAAAATAAAAATGAGTATGCTTTTTTTTCTCCTTTTTGGTGGTACAAATGAAATAATTCACATTCATGGGGAGGAAAAATACTGTACATTCAGTGCATACCTTGCAAGCTTGCAACATTTTGCCCAGAGATAAAGCTGATCCTTTTGAATGCCTGCATGCTGATTTTCTAGATCCCATTACTCTAAAATATACAGCCTTAGAATTTGGCAGTGTTGGGGGATCTGTTGCATTTAAGTTGCAGTTAAATTGCTCATTAAACCTCAAGCAATGCAATGTAATACTTGATACCATTTATAGCCAATGCTCTCCAAAGTGCAATTAGAAGAAGTATGATGACACAGAGCAATGGAGACAATTATTTCTGAAGTTAGGAATGCTAATTAGCATATGGCATCTAAGACAGCTGCCGATGCTTCATTGCTAAATATTGAGGGACTAATTAGGGTTTCATGTTAATTAGCTTCTTCTCCATGCACATTGTTCTTAAATGTATATGCACCAGTGCCACTGGGCTATTAAAAACTTGGCCTGCTGTAATATAATGTACTTTGGACTCTTGGGTATTGCATATATTATATTGATATTTGTATCTATAACTGTACACACATATTTTATTTATTATTATACATTACTTATATATCACTCTCAATGTGCAAGGTGCTTCAGTATACAAGGACAGGTCCTTGCCTTAGGGGATTTGCAATCTAAAATTTTAAACAGGCAAAATGGGTGCAGGAAATGGAGCCTGGATAGACAGGGACGTAATAAGCAATTGTTTCAGTAATATGCCCTCAAACTCAATTACTTTCTCAGTTACAACAAAGCAGGGGTAAGGATGCTGTGTTCTTCCAGAGATTGCTATATTACGACTATCACCATGAATCATCATTTACCATACCAGTTGGATTCATCAACATCTGGAAAGTCACAGCTTTTCCAATCCTCCAATGTAGCTCAAGAACTGGAGGTCATGTCAAAGGCATAACTAAAACAATGGCTCTTTAGAAAGAAGAAAGATTGATGGCATTATAGGTGTAGTGCAGTTCCAAACCTATAGGTAGCAAAAAGGGTGGTATATTTCAAGGAGCAGGAGATGTTTGTACAGGGGAGATATTGCTGGATTATTAAATATGACAACCTCACAGGCCTCAGAAGCATGAAGGCTTTGAAGGGGCCATTGCTGATAAAGGAATTATAAAGTCATGCATCATTTTGGGAAGTATAACCTTGATGAATTGTTGGATTGTAAACTAATCATAAAAGGTTCTTTAGTCTAGAAAACACTATATTCTCAAATGTCTAAAAATTTTAATATTCCCTTTGCTAAAGTTTCTGTCTCTTTCCTTATCTTGCCTACTGCAATGCTTTATGTACGTCTGTGTGTTTATGTAGTTTTAGATCATAAGATTAGAAACTTTTTTCATCCAGTTTTATATACTGTGTAGAAGTTCTTTGTAGAAATCCCAGAAATCCACACATTATGACAAATTCAGTATATATATGCTACCTTTCTCCCCACTTTTGTTGGATAATATACTTGCTGGATATTGCACTAATGACTCAGCTTCACAAGAAACAATACGGCCTATACTTACTTAAAACATTACCCAAATTATAAAATTTAATTGAGTTTCATGACACACGACTGTTTAATTGAACCATTCCATCATTGGAATCATACATTAAAAACAGAACCTTTTTTAACTTTCCCAAAGCAAATGATGTATGGGCCAAAAATCTTCTGAAATGTTCCATACTATGACACATATACCCATTGCTTAAAGCTGAGGATGTACCTAGCTACATTTTGAAAGCCACAAGGAATTATCCAGAGATGGTATTAAAAAAACACAGGCCCACAAGGGAAATATTGCTGGTGCTGTAAACTGGCCATATTATAGAGCTGCCTGTCTATGCAATCTAATGACTCCTAGAGACAGTTTTATCAAATGTCATGTCCCAGTAATAATTATGTGTGGCAGCACAAAGATAAACACTATGTTTTCTATTAAATTCACATGAAATTATCTAGAAAACAAAATAAAAACATGACTCTTTCTCATTCAGTATTGAACCATTTCCTCCTATAGATCAAACATCCACTTGTTATTTTGCCAATTATTACATATGAACAGGTATATGTTTCAGTCTCTTTTCCAAAAACAAATAAGTGAAATAAAATTATGCTCTTGGATCCATTATTTTAGCATTTTCTAAAACTGACATATAGTGTAATAATTTAAGATTTCTATTTTTGACAGCTATTCTACATTAAGGTACAATCGTACTGTTCCTCAGATAATGCCTGATAGGTAACAGGATTGTTTAGGGGAAAATCTTACATCAGTTCCCAACTACTATTTGAAGTATAAACCAGGGAGTTACAGCAAAGTTGGAGAAATTAATAAAGCTGATGCAAACTGGTAGGGATTTGCTACAAGAGGCAAGGAAATAACTTAGGTATTCAGGGTTTGAATTAGCAGGAATCAGAACATAGGAAAGAAGATGCGATATACAGAGGGAAATAAGGTAATTAGATAATAGGATGAGATAAGGGGCTTCTTAGCAGACAAAATGGAGCCTGAAAGGAACAAAAAAAGATAGTATTTTCTTAAGCAGTTGAGAGGAAGAAATAAAACTTAGAATTTGGAAAAATATATATAAAAGATGTGGAGATGTTGGTGCAAAAATACAGATTTGGGGCAAGAGCAGATTTGGGAACTCTACCTGATATAAACAGACTTTACCCAGAGAGACTAACCTTGGCTAGGAATAAGAAAAGGAAGTGATTAACTTAGTGAGGTAACCAGAGGAGATAAAAAGGAGACAGAAAGATTACCTGTGAATAAGGAAGAAAGGAGACAGAATTTCAAAGGTGACAAAAAGATTATTGCTGAGTAAAAGGCAATGGGAGAAAACACAAAATGATGTGTCCTACTGTTGGGCCTGCCTGCAAAGTATATCAGCTGGCAAGTTCAGCTGCTAAAGAGTATCATCTAGGCAGAGGATTGAGAGAGAGTAAGGAATGCCCAGTGTGTGACAGCTGAGGGACTGTAGTGGCAGTGTCAGAGCCAAATTGCTGATAAGGAGCTGACTAGATCTGGAGGAGCCAGAAAGGAGATCCAAGATAATCCAAGTTTCCAGAAGTGAGATTTTTGCAAGGCAACTGTGGTTCAGTACCCTTGCCAAGGGACGCATTGGATTGTGTTGTGTAGTTATTATATGTTTGAGTATCTATTAAGTTGTTGAAAATGCATTGTTCCTTTATGGAAACTATTGGGATGGGTGAAAGAGGTGCTCAGCAAGATTCTGGATACTGGATCCAAGTCTACTGCATTCAGTAGTTATTGTTCTGTACAGTTACTCTTGTATCTGTGTAAATATGGTTGCAGATATTTACGGTTATTGTTTTAATGTAAGCAGTAAATGGAACTGTTCTCAGCCTTTGGCTCTGATTGCAGGAGACTAAACATCTGTTGTTTATTTATAACTAGAAGTGTCTTAGGACTTATTGAATCTGTAGAGGGAGTGGGAACCTCCTTAGAGTTCCACTGCTGATTGGAGAGTTAGCAACAAGCTTGTCTGAAAGGTTTTGGAGAGGCTATAGATAAAAAAATAGATAAGCCCTTATCCCTTCATAAGATTTAATTATCTTACTCCCCCTATTTACCTCTATATGTTCTTTCCTCTGATTTTACTCTAACCTTAATCTGAAACTGTGGGCATCCAGCTTCCTAACACACAAATTCCTTCCTTTTTCTTGTACAAACCTTTATCAATTTGCACCAGATTTATTCATTTTCCCAACTTTGCTGCAATCCCCCCCTATGGTAGAGAATTGTAGCTCTTGGCATGCCTTTCTAAGGCCAGTTGGCCTGAAAAGCATTATGCATTCCTGAACAAGGCTCTAAACTTCTTTCTGTCCCTTTGATCATGAACCCACCATTTCATATTCCTCTTTACCTCCTTTCCAGATATGCACCCTTTCCCCTGGCCCCAGCCAACCATCTTTGGTACCAGAATCATGTAGAAAGCATCCGGATTTAATTGCTGATATTTTAACATAAAAGTACAACAGTGTATAACGTGAAAGAATTCTCCCATGCACCTTGGACAGCTCTTTGGTGATATCTTTTAGGATAGCCTTTCGCAATATGAATGCCTCCAGTTATGTGGATGTGTCTTACCAGAACTCCTCCCCAGATACTCATCTTGCTTTCTTATTATTTTCTCACAGAATCAGCTACAAAATCTTCCCAGTTCCTGAACAGTGCAGATTCCTTGCACAACAACACTTAATGAAGTAAGAGGGGATTCTTCCATGTAGGGATGACAAGAGTTCAGCACTGCATTCTATTTTTTGCTTATTTATGCAAATGATCTTTAACACACCTGTGTGTTTAGCATATGTGCATAAATTATACCAAATCTAAATCCATTGTGAAATATGAGCACTGACCTCTCCTTAAAACAATAAGCAGACAAGATTAGCTTGTGCTGATACATGTTTATGTAAAGTGAAGCAAAAATGGATATGGTAACTGTGGAAACACCTGCAACTATGAAATGCCAAACTGGCAGATCTGAATCTATCCTGAGCACAAGGCAAAAATAAACTCTCTGAATGCTTGGGTTGGTTATCACCACCAGTGGGGAGAAACACGCTGTATCTGCAATAGTAGAAAGTATTGCCAGCTGAGACAAGCAACAGATTCTGCTTTAGAAGCATTTTCTCACCTGTCTTTGCAGCTGGATAATATGATAATGGCAGCAGAGGCAGAAATCAAGACTTTAGGGATTTAAATGCCGACAAAAAATAATTCATTATCAGACAACTTGCAAAACAAGGCATTTCTAATAACAAAGCTATAGCACAGAATATACTGTTGACACTGTGAAGCTGTTATCAAAATAAGCAGGCCTACAGGTCTTTCTTTTTTTCAGATGGATAGCAAGTTAGATTTTTCAGTAGACATGTGCTAGTAGAAAAAGTATGGAAACCCCCCCACTTGGTTTCTTATGGGAAAAAAGTCAGGAAAAGAAGCTTTCTTCCATATTCTTCCACATTCCAATTAAACAACAATTGATGCTCTCAACTAGCCAACTTTTGGTACCCTTGATATTCTAGAAGTATATCTTTGTGTATATATGTGAAAATGTGTATTTAGAGGAAGTGTTACTGTATTGATTTGATTCATTTCTTGGCTTCCTTTCCAACTTGCAGTCCAAATGCTTCATTTTTCTTTCCAGAACTTATCTTCACATCAAACCATTTCATTGATGGTAATCAATGAACATTTCCCCCAGAGATGAGGTGGACCCCCACTCTCCCAGCCTTCTGGAAAGAGGTGAAGACCTGGCTCTGCCAACTTGCATGGGGTGTGAGGAGGGGTAACCAACCCTGGGGGTGGTTAGCACCCTGAAAATACTCCCATAAATCAAGAACTTCTTATTTATCATCTATGCCTTGGAATATATTATTTATTTAGGAATATTGTTTTACTGTATTTTAACTAGTATTTATTCTTGTTTTATTGTAAACCACCCATAGTCACTCTTTGAATGAGATGGGTGGTGTATAAATCTGAAATATAAACAAACAAACTATATCAAAGCCCTATTCACTTGCTAGTCCTCCACATCAAGGAGAAGCATGCCACCACTGGCCAACTTCATGTTGCTAAACCTCCCATCCTACTACCTTCCCTTTTTTGTCTTTTTGACTTCATTGTAGTCACTGATGCTCTGAAGGCAGGCTTGACTATACTTGTGTAGACTCCTCCATGGGATTAGGATTCTTACCACATGTGGGTAAAGTTCATGCAGCTGCATTTGCTCTTAGTAAGAGCCCCAACCACCTTATTTGTTGCCAACTGATGTCCAGAAACAAATTGTTGTAACATGAACTAGCAAGTCTGTTTCATGGACAAATAGAGTATCTGCTTTCTCTCAGGGATCAGAGTAATTAGTTTAATATGAATAAAACTTTTTTTCCATAAATCATGGAGACATGGTGCATATATTTCTGTCTTTACAACTGTATCTTCTTATTGCTATGCAAACTTTACCTGTGAAAGCCCCTTCTCAGTGGGGTTTCCCATCAATGCCTCCATGCAGATAATGTATTGTTTCCTCACTAACTTATCCAAAAATATTCTAGAGCATATTGTTCTCTCCCTATTCCATATAATCTTTAATATACTTCTAAAAACTTCGGTACGTTTGTTGTCAAATGGGCTTCTTTTAATCAATTATATCTTTCTAGAGTTAATTATTTGTAATGTTTTCTTGGTCACATAGCTTTTCAGAACTAACTCCTGACCTTCATCATTAAAATGCAAAAGATCTGGTTTTAATCCTGATAATTTGCATTTTCTGCCAGGTGAGTCCCTTTAAGGCATCTCAAATTGGATATCAGTGAAGTCTAGCATTTCAGATCAGTCACTTTGGGATAAATAGGCCTGATTGTCTATAGCCTCTTTCTACAACTTTAAACAGTGCTTAGTTTCAGCTGAATGGGTTTGCTCTCTGCTGCAAGAAGATCAACGGCAAATTCCTTCTTAGATGCCTTGATACTGCCTGTTAAGTTCTTTTTGGTGAGTCTTGATAGCATTATTTCCTATTTCAATTTCTGCTGAAGCTGCAGTTAGTCTTCCATTCACAAAGAAGTGCAATGTGTTCTTTTCTAATGTGAGTGCAGTCTTCCTTATTACTACTGCAAGCATTCTAGGGCTAAGAATTAACCTAGAAAGAGAGACCTTTGAAAGAAATGGAATCTCATTCAACTTTATAACTGCAATAAGGGTAAAATATGGAGGAGTTTCTAACAAATCTGGGGTGTACAAAACCTGAGCTATATTGCACCAGATGTGGTGGATGATTGCTATGGAAATTTTATATAGCCTTTATCTCAATCATCTCTCCTGCATTGATGTTATATATATATAGAGAGAGAGCATAAGAAAAAGAAGACAGTTTCATAAAAGCACATAGAGCCATAAAGTTTTTACTCAAGGCAAAGGTAACACTCATAAAACCAATGATGAAATAAAACAGCTTAGCCTACTATTTAGCTTCTCAGTTCCCTATCCCTGATGTAAATTCCCAGAAGATCTTTCCCTCCTTCTAACATTTTTTCATGTCCTCTGGTGCTTAATGACTTTCATTTCTATGAATCTGAAAACAAGGGCTGCTACCAGATGGATCATTTTATCTGGAATCTGCAGAGCTCACTACTACAATTTCATGGAGCATCCAGATAACATTACCACCCTTGTTTTATTGTTTGACCATTACCACATCCCATGTTTTATTTCACATTTATCCAGTTTTTCCTATTAGCAGGACAATCTATTTGCATAGAAAGACTTAGAACAAATCTTCAGAAATCTGGTTGTTCCATGGGGCTTCTCTCCTGAATGTATTTTGGGGTGAGAGTTTTGATGTGAGCAATGATGCTGATCATTCTTTCTCCTTTTCCATCCCACTGCTCACTTCTGGAAGCATCTCAGTGTTAGAAGCTTACACACAGGTGTGCATTCCTATTTTGCTTTGTCTTGTTTTTACACTTGAAATCCAGGATTTCAAAATAGTTCAGCGCTGCCAGTTCAATGTTAGGTCTGCTTTATATGGTAGTCCTTCAGGTTCAAAGAAGACAGGCTGTTGTGCAGTTCATCTGTGAACATGAAGGTGGCTCTGCAGTCCCAGTCTGAGAGCACAGAGTCTAGCACAATGGGGCCAGTGGAAGTCCACTGTAGTATCTCTGGGTGTTATACTGTGATGCCATTCATGGTTTTCTATCAGTTTTTGGTGGCACTTGTCTTCAAAGCTGGTGGAGGCTTTATAGCACAGGACTCACCAATGGGTTCTGTCAGCAGCTGCAGCTTCTAGTCCCCTTGGCTGAATGTCACAGTGGCATAGGGTTTCTTTCACAGAATCTTTGTACAGCTTGCATGGATGACCTTGAGGGCTCTTCCAAGACTCCAGTACACTATAGAGCAACTGTTGAGGCATATGGTGGTCATCCACTTTGATGACATGTCCCACCCACTGCATCTGGATTCTGATAACTGTGGACTCAATGCTGGTGGACTCCACATAATCCAAGACCTCCAGGTTGAAGATGTGGTCTTGCCAGCCAATGCCAAGGATGGAGCAGAGAGTGCACGTGTGAAATTTATCCAGTTGTCTGATGTGCCTTCGGTACAGAGTCCAGGACTCACATCCACATAGAGAAGGGATAACCACAGCTCTGTAAACTTTCAGCTCTGTGGAGATACTGATGTGTTGGTTGAGGACTCTAGTATGCAGCCGACCTAGAGCGTGGCTGGTCTTGCTGATCCTGGAGTCAATTTCTTTGTCCAAAGACTCATCACTCGAGAGGATGTTTCCCAAGTATTTGAAGCTGTTTACATTTGTTAGCTGGCTGTTGTCAATAGCGATTTTTGGTTCTACAGGGTTGGTATTTGGCATAGGCCGGTAAAATACTTTAGTCTTGTTCAGCCTGATGGTCAGGCTGAAGACCATAGTAGCATCCGAGAATCTGTTCAGCATCAACTGTAGATCATTTAAGCTTTCTTGAGTGACTGTATGGAGTTCATGTAGTCTGCACAATCTTTATGTGCCAGAAGTGCACAGTCATCAGTGAAAAGGGTTTCTTGAATGACTGTATGGAGGCACTTCATGTGTTCAAGTAGCAAATGTCAAAGAGAGAGTCATCCAATTGGTACCTGATGTACACTTCTTCACAGCATGGACAGCATATGAAAATATGCAGGCAAAAAACAGATTGAACAGGATTGGGGCTAGCAAACAACCCTGTTTTACCCCACTGAAAATGGCAAATGCAGCTGATGTATCACCGTTGTAAAGGACCTGTCCTGTCATTCTGTTGTGGAGTAGCTGACTCAACTTCATGAATTTCCTTGGGCATCCATAATGTCTCCGGATGATCCAGAGAGCCTCCCTGTTTACCATGTCAAATGATTTTGTCAGGTCAATGAAGACAGAGTACAGAGGCTTGTTCTGCTTGATGCACTTCTCCTGGGCTTGCCTCATGGCAAATATGTTTGCTGTACTTCGTTCAGGCCGAAAGCCATACTGTGCCTCTGGGAGATTCCTTTCCTAGACAGTGACAAGTCTGTTCAGGAGAATGCGGGCAAAGATCTTGCCTGCAATGGATAGCAGTGAGATACTCCTGCAATTTCCACAGTCTGATTTTCTTCCCTTATTTTTATAGAGTGCCACAGTGAGGGCATCATGGAAGTTGTCAGGCATCTCCTCTGTGGACCAAATGTCTTCCAAGATGTCTTGGAACACCTGTAAGGCATTTGGGTCTAGTGCTTTGTAGATCTCAGTAGGAATGCCATCCTATCCAGTTGCTTTATTTGAGTTCATCTGTGAGATTGCTTTCTTGATCTCATAAATGGAGGGAGGCAGGTCTATGGCATCCAAGACAGGCAGCTGAGGAATCTGCTGTAAGACATTGTGATCAGCTGTGGATGGCCTATTGAGTAGGTTGGAAAAGTGTTCAGCCCAGCAGTTTTTCAGTCCTTCATGGTCTTTGATCAGGCTCAACCCATCAGATGACAGCAAGGGGGAGCATCCTGATTTAGAAGGACTATAAACTGACTTTATGGTGCTGGAGAACTCTCTGGTGGCATGCTTTATCTTTTTTAATGATTAATTGAATGATTTTCTAGCAGATGAGATCATCGTACATATATATGGAAGTGTCTCTATGAGAAAACTGCTTTTGAAGAAGTTCATGCTGCAATCCCCAATATTCTAACATTTAAAATTTGAATTCCTGCTCTCCCAATGTATTTTTTAACCTTAATCTGCTTTCCCTGATTTTATGAACTCTATTACTAAATGTTTTTAGTACATAATTGTACTATTCGATAGGTTATCTTAAATAACAGGCTACCCTTTATAAGTCTGTTAGATCTCTCTAGTAATCAATAGAGATTTCATTGGGACTATCACATTCAGGAGTCATCATACAGATGTGGCTTTGTCAGCTCTTTCTGAAGCCCTTCTCTGCTATGCTTTCAGTATTAGTTGATGATGCGTATCTTTGTCCAGGGCCTCTTATGTTATCTAATGGATTATGTTTTATTCATATTATTTTATTTATATTTCACTTAAGAGTGACTTGAATAAGTAGTTTAGGGATATTTCAAAATAAGGAAAAGTTGTATGATAAGATTTAGTAGAAGGCATCTGTACTTGAGTATTCTGTAATTTTTCATTTTTGTTTTGTTTTGTGTGTGGGGAATTGTTGAAAAAAGTGTGCACACACTCAAAACTATTGTTTTTAGCAAAGCAAAAGGGGATGAGCTTGGAGAAAAGACAGATTGAAGTGGCTGGAATACATCTGAACATCTCAGAATGGTCCATCCAGTGGTATAGTTGGGATGCAATGGATTTCTTAGCAAACTTTTTTAAAGAACCAAAAACTTACTAGACTGTAATGCAGTAAGCAAACAATATCAGTATGAAAGAAGGCTCATGTCTAGACACAGCCAGGATGGCCCATCTCCTCACCACAATGATATATCTTCAATTTTTTGTTAAGAGGGGACTACATGAATAAATGTTCACATTCTGAAGCTGGATTGTTTGTTACATCAAGCTGCCTGAAGGATTAAGTTCACATTTCTGCATATACCCTTGCCATAATCCAGCTAAAATAACTGTTACGCAGCTCCCTGTTGAGCTTTTGCATAAAGTCACTAAATTTTAAAAGAGTCAGCATGTGACTTTGCAGAAACAGGAGACAAAAAATAATAATTGGAAATGTAGTGTGAAATCTAATGGTCTTCTACATTTTAATCTCTTGTAAAGCATAAAGGGCTGATGAACCATGTTACTGCTGGCTTCATTTATTGCTGGTATGGCATCACTGAAGTCAGTGGGATTTATGACAGTCAGGGTCTCTGATTTGTCTTAAGACCATATTGAAAGACATAATTAAGTACTGGAACACTAAGCTAGGTAGAGTTTCATGAGGAAACTGCTCTAGTCAATGAGAAAAGTTGTGAGGATTCTTTATGGACAAAGTGAGCTTCAAAAATACGTTTTTCCATCTTAAGCTTGAAGTTTGCATCATCTCCTCTAATGAAGTTCCTCTAAGCTTCATATGTGGACCAAGACTAAGAGAGAATGTATTTTGATCTTAACATTGGACACATCCATAATTAATGAGCCAGCGTGAATCTACCCAAACTCAGGTTTTAAATAATGGATAATTGAACTCATCTGTTCAGTTGAAATCTATGTTTTCCACACAGACTGCAAACAACCTCACAGAATTTAACAACATCAGAAATTGTCCCCTCAAACTGTCCAGCATATGTGTACTGTAGTGTGTAATAATAACTGAGATATCTGCCCAGCAGAAGTTTTACATTGTACATGAAATATTTCAAGTTGAAATTGGAGAGTAGAAGTTGGGAAATGAGCAGCTAGGCTGAAATGTGATTTTTGTACTGATGTGATTTTCACTTATGTGATTCAGATTATGTGAACTGAATCACATAAGTGGATATGAAAACAAGATGATGAGGATATGAAGACCCCATTGGTCAGAAATCTCTGTGAATCAAAGTCATATTAACTTATGCTATAATATTGACATCCTAAATTATAATTAATATTGATAGAATCCTTCCTTCCTACCTACTGCTTACCTACCTACAGTTTAAGTTATCTAAAAAGGTGTAATAATCTTCAATTAATACTGTATAAATATCATTGTATTGAAACAATATATTGTATTAAGATTTACAACAACATAATAAAATTTTTAAAACTCTTAAAAAAGAAAGCCATTTGCTTTTTTCCCCTCTGATATTAAAGTCACCATTTTAAAGCTTTAGCCAAGCAGGTACCACTACTTAAAGAATCAAACATGGCTATAAGAAGCACTAGTAGATTCTCAGAAGGATTAATGCTAGGGATGTCAAAGTGTTTCAGTATGGATATAGATTCTGTCAGGAGAAATGTTGCTCTTTCACTCTATTGCATGTCATGATGAAATGAACACTATTTGCTAGTGTGCAGCTTTTTGAAAGAAGTGCTTTCCAAAGTGCTTTAGTGTGAATAAAGCATATACCTTTGCAAGGCTGTCATGGCTGCTTTGAGGTTTATCTATGGATGCCCATACATTGCTTGTGCGTTGATCAAACTTCTGCTGGAACTGCTAACCAAGCAGAATGGCTATGCAGGGATATGCATATGGAAGCAACCAGGAGTGGCCATTGTGGGATCCAAGTCGTTTTGCGACATTTGTGAAGAGAAGTGTTTTACTTCAGCTGAAGCACTTCAGGAAGCACTTCTTTCTTCGCATAGCTCTACTGATATAAAAGTAATCAGATTGCTATTTGCCCTTCCCTAAAAGTTATACAGGCTTGCTGGGGATTGGATTTACTTCAGTGAATGAGTGAGATGGCTGGATAAATCCAGTCCCTAAATGGTTCAGTGACTTCCTCCCTCTTTTTCATAGAAAAAACTCTGGTTCAGAATCTGCCCTTGAAAGCAGATAATCAACAGTATATGCAGATTTAATCATTGAAACAGTATAAACACAGAAGTAATGTCTTAGCTACTTTTTTTCAGGTCACTGTATTCAGCAGGAATTTATTCCAGATCTCTTCTGCCTAAACTTTCATCTTGTTTTGTCTATAAAATCCACCAGAAACATACCATAACTGTAGAAGTATTTAAAAGAGTGTTCATCAGCCATGCTGCAGAAGAATGTCAAAATCTGAGAGTATAATATCATGATCTGTTCCTTTTGTATGTGTGTCCAGAGATCTGCAAATTCTTACTGATACATTTCACACTAAAAGTCAATAATGGTGGACTTTTTAAAATTGTTGTTGGAAGTCATGTTCTTCAACAGGATATTCATTCAATCATTCATGAGCTATCTTCTATTGCAAAGTAAGGCAAAAACCAATAATCAAAACTGGAACCAAAGTGAAGGAAGCCAGAACTTTTCTCCTTGTAATTCAGTTGATAGGGAAGAGTGAGTTCATACTTAGTGACTGGGATCCCAGCAACCAATTATTCAACACCTTCCAGGAAACCTCCAATCACAATCAATCCACCTGAGTTCAAATCTTACACAAATACTGTAAGGCAACCCCAATGTCAGAAACCTTGCTGGGACACAAGGCAAAACATCTGCTAAAAACCTGGAGAACCTGACCACTAAGTATGCACAGCAAACCTGGGCTAGCTCTGTTCCAAGTAATCTCTAAAAGTGAGATCATCTCGGCAGAGTCCTAATACAGAAATTTATAGAGGGCTTTAAAAATGGAATGAAAAACTGACTGTGGCACTCAGACCACAGTCACCTACCTCTGCTATAGCAAACTGGTTCCATGGGATTTTTTAAAAAGTGTTTTTGGCTCTGAAAGAATTTAAACAAGTAAATTATCATATTTATATTTAGTCTCATTTTTCTCACATCATTCCTCAGTGCAAGGTGCAAAATACATCTCTGTTGATTTCAGCTGAATTTACAGCACTTACTTCTGAGTGAATGCATATGGGATTGCAACATGCACAGTTGTTATACTGAATATGACTATAATTATCATGAATTCCTTAATTAGACTGCCCCCACATCCTTACATTTTAAGGATTAGGGTTAAATTGAATGATGTTATTGCACTATTTCCTTTACCACTTAGCTTTACATGCAGAGGAGAAGTCTACTAAATATTATCTTTACAACAAATTTATGAGGAAGGTAAAGTTACGAAAAGCTCCCTGAACCAAAATCACTAAGTGAGTTTCAGTTAGCATTGTTTCTAAGGTAATTTGCCTATTGGATCATTGATTGTTCTTCATTCTCTTCTTCCATGTGCATCCAGTAACTGAAATCCCTATGCTTAATAAGAGACTAATTAAAAATCCAAAGCAATTAGCTCAATGAAGACTAAATTGAGCAATTAACTCAATTTAGGTAAGCCAATGAAAGCCATCTCAACCAATCTGAAATCATGAACAATGATGAACTTCATCTAGGTTCACCAATGAAAGTTATCTTTTAACTGTAGCTGGTGAAAGCAACAGGGTTACAGCTAGAGCTTTAAACCAACCTCTTCCAGCTTGGTACCTTCAGATATGCTGTATTTCTATTCATATGATTCCTATTAAAGGTAAAGGTAAAGGTTTCCCTTGACGTAAAGTCCAGTCGAGTCCGACTCTAGGGGGCGGTGCTCATCTCCGTTTCTAAGCCTTGGAGCCGGCGTTGTCATAGACACTTCCGGGTCATGTGGCTAGCATGACGACACGGAACACCGTTACCTTCCCGCCGAAGCGGTACCTATTGATCTACTCACATTTGCATGTTTTCGAACTGCTAGGTGAGCAGGAGCTGGGACTAGCAACGGGAGCTCACCCCGCCGCACGGTTTCGAACCGCCGACCTTCCGATCGACAGCTCAGCGGTTTAACCCGCAGCGCCACCGCGTCCCTATGATTCCTATTACCCTACCCTAAATAATCCTATGAGAAGGCATAGGTGTATCAAGAAAATGATGGAGGCTTGGCTGGGTATAATTGAAGATTCATGACTTCAAAGATCATTGACAGGGTAGGAAAAATATTTCCTTCTCCCAGGGACAATTTAGGAAGAAAGCACTTAGTATGTAACCACTATATTGTCATTAATTCTCTTTGGTTGAAGCATTGTTCTCAGATGCAGTTCGCGTTCTACAATGATACTTACCATTGTTTTATAACAACATTTAATTTAAACTGAATCTGCCAGAGTCTTTCATTGCTACCTTACTAGGTTTATCTTCTGCAGCATGAGCTTGGGTCTTATATCAAATGTGAATCAAAACTGTTCCGGATTCTAAAATGCCAGAACAATGAAGAGAACCTGAAATTGAACTTCTAACCATATCATAAAACATTCTCACAAGGGCCTTAAAAAACTGGTTTCTCCCTCAAGTGCTTTGATGAGGTAAGGCCAGAGCCCAATGCCTGTTTCTTTTAATTGTGGATAGGATAGGTTAGGGAACATTGGCTAAGATGCCAGGATATGTTTTTGGCTATTTTGGCTGCTAGTTCTATTGTTTCTTTTGGCCTTATTATGGATTTATGAGCCTTCCAGAGTTGAGATACATAAGATGGGCAGCTATACAAGTCTTTTTATTTACATAAATAAATAAATAAATAAATAATCAATCAATCAATCAGTCTTTGGATGGAGCAGCATATAATAATGCAGTGTTTATAGGACATAACAAGTTATGTTAAGTTGTCTGCTTTTTAAAGTCCCAGTCAGAAAACTTCCAGTGGACTAGGAATCCCTCCTGTATAAGGGCAGATGAATGAATTTATTTACCTTTCCCCCCCATCTTTCAAAGATTGGAAACTGCCTGATGGAATATATTCACTTTTTTTTTCACGAGGAGCAGATGGGCCATAGTGGATGAGGGGACTATACAAACTGTGTCATGCATGTAGATCAGATTGGGATTTGATGTTTTCTTTATTTGCTTGAAGGCTTCTCATAATTTTTAAAAGAATTAAACCTAACTGAGGACTGATACTGCTGTTTTCATGTGTCTCCTGCCTCAAAATGGGAACTGGAAATTGCACCAATGGTTGGTGTCAAAGTCTGCCAAATCTGGCAATGTGGTTAGAGGGGCTCACTACAGAGTAGGTATTTGGTACTTTGGTAGTAATATGCAGCTTGGTAGCAATGTGCAGCTCTGGGGTTACAGAAGGGTGAACCTGGTACTGTATAGATGGTTATTTTAATGGGTATCTCAGGAAATTCCCTTCCCCTTCAGTGATATTTTGGCACTATATGGGTTGACAACAGACAAAAGAAGCTCTGCCTCTCTCGGCAAATAATCTAGTGGAGTGGAGGTTTCTCTTTTAAATGCTAAGGAAAGAATACACTTTGCTATTAAAGGCTAGCATTTTTCTCCTCTTGAAATGTCTCCCATGGGGTCTTTCAGGTTTAATATTCTTCACTGAGAAATTGGCACCTGAAGCTGGCATAAACTTAGGGATGCCTGGGAGAATATTTTTGGACAGGTGATTAATGCTCAGAGCTGGAATGAGGTTATAAAAGCAATTCCTAGAATTTCTGTCATAGATGATATAAGACAGAGACAGTGCAGAAATATACATAAATCCTGCATTTTTCTGACATAGTCCTAAGCAGATATGTTTCTCTCCAGTTTAACAGTCTGGAGTGTTGCTTGCATATAACGAGCCAAGATCTTGGCCAGGAGAGAATGACATTTCTGTGTTTCCCAATAAGCACATACTGTCTAGCTTCTTTCAGATTGTGGCTCCGTTAAAGGAAATTATTAGACATGTATGTCATCCCACTCTTGACAACTATTGGTCAGCCTCAGGCTTGCCATTTTTCACAAGACGTTTGAGTGATAGCAACTCCAGTCATAATTGGATGAAACAGGTAATTAAGATCTTTTCCAATTCAGAACTGATCTGGTTTCAAGATTAAAATGGCTTTGCTGTATTTAGATTAGATATGTTCTGTTTTATATGGTCACTGACTGAAATAAATATTACCTATGTATTTAAAATGGTTTTGGCTACCTCGGTGGAACGGCCTGCACAAGACTAGAATTGGTTCAGATGGACCACTGTTTGGCTTTCAATTACTTTAATGCTGCTAATATGGAATTAAAAGCAATGTTTTAATGTAGCTTTAAGGAACAACTGATGACATCTGCATGACAACATCATTATGCAAATATCACAACTCATTTGCCTCAGATGGGACACAAGTACAGAATGGAGGCATTTGCATTGTACACATGTTGTCATTTTGGCATCACTGCAGTTTACTGTGGATACCACTGTGATAGGACTATGCTTTATCAGCGTACATAATTCCTGAGGCTAGTTTTTCAAGGAAATGTTAAAGAATGTAAGAACAGTGCCAGATCAGACCAAAGGCCTTTTTATTCACGCAGTCAGTTTTCTCAGTAAACAACCACATGCTTATAGGAAGTCCACAAAAAGAACAGGAGAACACTTACCTATTTCTGGTTAAGTTCTCCAGAAAGTGATCTTCAGAGGAATGCTGTTCTGACTTGAGGATTCCTGCCTTGGGCAGGGGGTTGGACTAGAAGACCTCCAAAGTCCCTATGATTCTATGATTCTATGACTTCTGGGGGAGGTATGGCAAACTGAAGACAGCTCTGTGAAAGTCGAGCCGATGACTGTGGCAAAGACCAAGAAACAGATGAACAGACCAGTTCCTTCGAACCTCCCCAGATAAGGAGAGGACTGGGTATCACCCACATGTGCTCCAGACAGCTGCTGCTTGTGAGGAGAGTGCAGACAGTGGTTTTCTGTGGGTTTGAGTGCCAGGAGATGACAGGATCAGCTGTCTTGCTTGCAACCACAGTGGAGCCTTTCAAAGAACACATTCGCAAACCTCACTTTCTAATCACTTTCGAAAATTGCCTATTAACCATTTTAAAATTATTAGGAATCTTTGGAATGACAGGTTTGAAAAGTCTTCATTGTGTGAGTTATCTTCAACTCTGAAGGTTGGAAGTCACTTCTTTATATATTTTTCTTTTTCTTTATTACATTCTTTCTTTCTTTTCCTTCTTTCTTTTTTCCTGCACTTTTTCTTCTCTTCTCTTCTCTTCTCTTCTCTTCTCTTCTCTTCTCTTTCTCTAAGTTTAGTTTGTATTAGTTTTTACTATTGTGATTAAAATTCTTAATAAAATAATATTAAACAAAGCAAAAAGGAATGCTGTTCTGATCCCTAAGACATAGCCATGATGAAAAGTAGTCCATAATAGCTTATCTTTCATACATTTGCTTAAAACTCTTTAAAAGTAACCTTGGGGGCATATGTGGTTGTAAGTTTTATAGTTTAATTATCCTCTGAGCATAGAACCACCCAGAGTTCCCTTTTTGGGAGAGATGGGCAGTGATAGAAATTTGAAAAATAAATAAATAGAAGCCATTTGTTTTGTCAGTTCTGAACGTACCATTCATTTGTATTGTATTGTTAACCCTAGTTACAATATTATGTGAGAGGTACAAAAACTTCAATTTGTCCACTTTCTTTATACCATGTGTAATTTTTATTAATCATCAGTATTTCTCGCTACTGATTTTTTTTTTTTTTCTTCTAGACTTGTTCCAAACGTTATAACTTTTCCAACTCCCTGGTCATTTTGACTCTCTATCCAGGTCTATAATTTACTTTTTAGACAGAGAAGTCACAATATTCTAAATACAGACCTTGTGAAGATTTGTATGACAGTCGTATGATTTTTAAAACTATTGTTCACCTGCTAGGGAATAGGATTTAATAGCTAAGGTGCTCAGTCTTAATTCAACATATTTTGCAGAGATTTCATAGAGATAAACTTATCACTAAAATAAATATGTCACATATTCTTGTGTGAAATAGCCCCTTCTTATATCTGGAGAACAATAGCCAGTTAGAATCTAGACAAATCACAGAAGTTGCTAGCTGTCCTCTGTGGAATCACGTCATGAAACTGAGGATTTTCATAATCACACGAAAGCTTTATTGTGACAAGAATGCCAGATTGACTCTGGCAAAGACCTCTAGCAAAGGATAGAGTTTGAGAGAAATAAATAATTTGGAAGGTCCTAAATCAACATCATACAACAGGCATATTTTGTGGGATGAGCAAATGATGTTAACACATGTAAAAACGTCCTAATGTACATGCTGTGACTGACTTGTGTCAGACCCTGGGACATAAGTGCATTATGGAGGCATTTGTATGATCCTATCTTGATGTTACTGTGGTTTGTTGTGGACGCTGTCACACACTCATGTCAGTAGTCCTGAGTCAACATGGTCAGAGGCTGTTAATCCACTGGAGGAAAGACCTGCTATTGAAGTGAGATGTAGACATGATGACATCTAGTACTTAGTTTTTCCTTTGTTAGGGAAAGAATTGATGCAGACTGTTCGGTCAAGTCTTGAATAATTGAACATGCAAAATGGTAAAAAATACAACTTAATAATTAGACACAAGTAGAATTTTCTTGGCGAGCATTCGGAGATGAGCACCACCCCCTAGAGTTGGACACGACTGGACTTAATGTCAAGGGAAACCTTTACCTTTACCTACATTCCTTGTGGTGTGGCTTTAATTCTAATTCTTGATAGTGTGGTTTTATTCTTTGTTTTTAAGATTTTATCAATTTTTTAGAAGTTAAATTGGATGACTGTATTATAGTAATAATCAAACTAAATATATAAATAAATACTTTGAAAAATATGTCACCCCTGCCAAAATGAATACAAAAGGTACCATTTTCACTGACAGTAACATTAAAACTTAGCACAGGTGAAGTCTAGGGATATGCATTTTTTGACAACAGTATTTTTTATATTGGTATTTTTATAATTAGCTTTAAAAAATGGCATTGCTCTTGGCTTAGTCACCCCCAATACAAAATGTTTTCTGAATCCTAATTAAAGATTTTTTCTCCTTGAAGTATACAGTTAGAAAAGCACAGCTTGCATTTCAGACTTCACACTGAGTTTGCAGGTCTGACAATTACAGGAATGGTCTTTTGATGTAAGAAATAAGCAGATTTATTATGAAAGCAAAGAAGAGAATAAATATGGAACCTCATTATGCCACTGTCACAAACTCTTTACATTTAGCCAAACAGAAAATAAGTATTATTTTGCTGGATGGCAAACATATGTAATGCCATTTTAATTTTTGGATATAAGAATAATCTCTACTAGGCTTGCAAATCTTATATATACCATAAAAACATGAATAACAGGATTAATTGTTTCAAGGATGTGCCTCTTGGAAGATAACATTACTTCGTAGTTTGTTCTTCCACAGAAAAATGCATCTAAAACATTTCAAGTATACTACATCTGCATTTCTGTATTTATGGAAGCTTAGAGTAAATTTCTAAATGCAGTGGGTCATATAGTGGAATATATATATTGCTCTAAAAGCTTCTCCTCCATTCACAAAATGTATCAAGCTCTACCATCACCTCTATGTAATTGCTTATAACCCTCACCTTTAAATGTCTCCAGTTCATGTTAATCTGAAAAATTCCAAGTTAGCATGCCAGAATGAGTGAGTCACTTGTGGGAAAGGGCCTGAAGACTAATAAAGCCTTGGCTGGTATTTGTTTCACTAACTCTTAAGACTTCTTCAGTTTTTAATAATCTCTTACACAAGAATCTCTACTGTGGTTACCATGTTTATCTGGAAACCTCAATGAGTTTGTTCAGAAGATCTGCACTGGAAATATCACCTTCCATAATCAATGGACAGAGCTTGGCACAGAATCAAAATCAGGCTCATAAACTTTAGACAACCTTGATTCCTTAATCCTAGGCAGACAGTATTGGCTTTTAAAATCTGGACCCTGGAGGCTCATGTGCCCCATCTAAACCTTGCAAACAGTCCCAAGCCATTTTTAAAAGTTGCTACTGAATCATAATTAGTTGTTGAAGAGTGAAATTATTTAATACTTGCTGAGTAATCACTAGGGCAAGGATTTCTATGACCTAAAAATGTTAGAAATATGCAAGCATTTATGACCTTAAAACTGTTTAAATATGACCAATTAAACCAAAAATATGACTTTTAAAGCAAAAATATGACTTTACAATTTTTCTGAAATTAGCACCCAATTTTTAAAAATCTGTGCTTACACACACACACACAAATTAAAAGGTTGATTCTTCTTCACTTCCAGTGCAGAAGTGCTAGTATTGAAGGAATCAGATGAACATTTTGAGAGTAAAATGGTCATCCCTGGATTAGTTTTCAATAAAAGCAGAATTGCATTGGATGACCACATGGATCATGAGGTTATCAAACTAAAAACTCCTTCTGTTGTCCACCAGTATGTTCTTGTATCTGGAGAAACTCCGTTCGACATCACAAGAGGTTATAGGAAGACATTTGAAAAAAGCAAACTCATCTGGAGAAAATTCTGGCTCAAAGTCTTCAAATTTTGCTTTGAGTCCACTTAAAACGTTACTTATTTTCCAAAGTGTTGAATAACCCAGATTAGACTGCAGCACTCTTTGCAGTTTATCACTAATTTTTTCAGCCACTTTCCCCTTTGCTTGCTTTAAATCACTCTGTTTGTTTTACAATGTTCAGTGCATTACTAAGTTCCATTCCTACAGTTTCAAGGCGGGTGATTGCTCTTGATAATCCACCGAAGTTAGATCCTATATATGCTAAGTTTCCAGCCAAGGTTTCAAAAAAGGAAAATCTTAATGGAAAAAGATTCACAACAGTCAAATTCTTTAACTACCTGCTGCAAGGGAGCATAATTTGTGAAATAATACATAGCTGCATCCAGCCAAGTCCCCCAGTGTGCCACGACAGGTTGGGGTGGGAGAGCCAAAGTAGGAGCAATTTCTTTGAACTTTTGTACTCGAAGTGGAGCTTTAATGAACATTTTTTCCCATTCAAAATTATCTGATCTACATCAGGATAGTTGCTTCGAATCTCTTTGGCCACTCTATAAACCATGTGCAAGGCATGTGATATGGATCATTTTTGGATAAAGAAGTTTATGTCTCTTGTCTGCTTTAGTCATGTATGGAGTGGCATCTGTTACAAAGAGAAGGATATTTCCCCTTTTTACACCATCTGGCCAGAGTAGTTTCATAGAATCATCAAAGAGCATAGCAATAGTGGAATTGTTTACTTTTTGTAGAATTTCACATGTTAGAAGAAATACTTCACCAGGCTTATCACATTTCAGAGTGCCAATAATAACACTGGCTACATATCTTTGTTTACATCACTTGTTTCATCTATTGAAACCCATATCTTACTGTTGTCAACAGCAGATCTTACTTTTCTAACACATCTTCATAGCAGGCAGAGATGTAATGTTTCCTTACAGTTGATTCATTTGGAATCGGGTGACTGGTGTACTTCTCCAAAAAATGCCTGAGGCTACCACTACCTAATTTCCTTAAGGGAATATTTGAAGTAACCATCATTGTACAGAGATCCTTACAAAATTCTGACTGGGTATTTGATGAACCTGCAGTTGAAGAAGAACATATTTATCCCAGACACTTCAATCTGTCTTTTCTCCAAGCTCATCCCCTTTTGCTTTGCTTTTTTTTCAGGCCTGGACAGGGGAGAAGCCTCTGTCTGCTGAAGTCATTTTAAAAAAGGTTGTTCTCCCTCCCTCTCCCTCTCTCTCACACAAACACACACACACACACACACACACACACAGAGCCCTGAGTTGGATAGGAAATAAAAAGAAAAAAACAGGCAAATTCTCACCTTTTTTTTCAGGCCTGGTCTGGGGAGAAGCCTTTTCCGTTCCCTCCCTCCCTCACACACACTCCTGAGTTGGGGAGCAAATAAGAAAAAGAAAACAGAACAGGCAAATTCTCACCTTATTTTTTCAGGCCTGGTCAGATAACAGACAGTGAGCCAGCTAAATCTCCTTCTCGCCTGCTCTCACATTTCTATCATGCCACTTCGGATAGTGTCTGGACCAGTGCTTGTCAACCTTGGCAACTTTAAGATGCGTGGACTTCAGCTCCCAGAATCTCCCAATCAGCATGGGCCTGGACCCATTGATATTTTTGAACCCTTTGCAAAGGTAGCCCCATGTAAGCATGTTAGACCATATCTCCAAGACTGGATCATAAACGACTGAGAGACATTGACAGTATGGCTCAGGAGAGGGGGCATTTCTATTTGCCATTATTAGCAAACATCAGACCTGTACAGCTTTCACAACTGCAAATACTTGGCTGTTACTTTAATAAAGTTGTTGTTTTTGATTGACCAATCTCTCTGTATACTAGTTCCTCATTTTTGGGTATGATCACAATACTGAAAGAAATGTGTGCTTTCATAATTTGGACATAAGCATACAGGCATCTTTTTTTTTCACCAGCTGATGCTGTATTTATCTGAAGAAAAAAAATGTAGAGATCTTTCCTTGTGCTAATTTACAGGAAGGGGACCTTCTTTCTGGTAAGGTACCATAGACAGAAATGAGTGCCAGAGAAATGGGACGGAGGTGTATTTGCTATACAATCTTCAGACTACGTCCACTTTTGGCTCTGGCTCAATTCAGTTTCAGTGTGGCTTTATCAATTATCTCCACCTATCACTGGTTACAGCCTCTGCCTGCCAACAGTGCAATTTGCACACTAGCTATCTTTCAGTATGCCCAATGAAATGACAATTTTAAGGCAAATCAGTTTTTTTTTTTAAACAAAACAACTCTCTAAAAGAAGCATGGAAAGCTCCTTTTGCCCCCCAACTCGATCATTGTCAGCATGGTATGGCATCTTTTCTTCTCTTTTTTAAAGAGAAGACTATAATGTTTTTGAAGAATCAAAGAACAGTTACCTGTTATACAAACCTACAAATGCCTAGTTCTGGAGAGTTGCTATAAAGTACTATTTCTCTGAGAAAGAGTCAAGTCCCTAAGTTATGTTTTTCATATGTTTTCATAAAATAAACATGCCTTCAGAGGTGGTGTGTGTTTATTGGTGAGAATGGACAGACACAGTGCAAAGAGGCTGAACTCTTTGTAATAAGTCCTCTACACCATGAATCATATCAGTACATAACTGACCTTTACTTTTTACAACTATGAATTCATTCATTGGAAGAAGATATAAAATATCCACAGCTGACAATTTACACATTGTTATGAATCATCTGTGAGTTTTCTGCATAGAGCTGTTGATCCCAAACACAGGACTACATGCTCCTGAAAATAGAGACTATGGATTTTTTTATCTTAAGGATAAACTGCTGATAAACTCTTTAAGACTATTAGCAGAATAAGTTTTGATGCTTCAGGTTGCTACTTTCATAGTTGCTCTGGTAAGCGGTTGATGTTCATACAATATAATATTTCACTATTAGACAAATAGATGTATTCCTCTTAATTAATTTCTATATTAGTAGAGACACATTTACTGGAACAATGTGGAGAATTGGTAGGCTAGGATACTATCCTCTCATCCCACAACAACCAGGGCTGTCCACATTCATTACAACCTAAACTATATTAACATAGCCACAATAATGTGGAACTTAGGGATATAACACATGAAGAACAGTATGAAGTAGTGGTTGCAGTGTTAGACTGGCACTGGGCAGATCCAGGCACTAGTTCACTGTTAGCCACAGGAGTCCCCTGGTGGCTTTGGGTCTCTCAGTCTCCCTCACCCCAACCCATCTCACGGGACTGTTGTGGAGGGATACAGAAGGAGGGAGCAATATGTACAACATCCTGAGCTCCTGAATAAAAGGCAGGCTAGAGCTTTAAGAGACAAATAACTGGACTGCAAGAAGATCAAAAACAGTCCATACTCCAGAAAATAAAGCCAGACTGCTCACTTGAGGGAATGATATTAAAGGCAAAACTGAAGTACTTTGGCCACATAATGAGAAGACAGGATACCCTGGAGAAGATGCTGATGCTAGGGAAAGTGGAAGGCAAAAGGAAGAGGGGCCGACCAAGGGCAAGATGGATGGATGATACCCTAGAGGTGACAGACTCAGCCTTCGGGGAACTGAGGGTGGCGTTGACTGACAGGAAGCTCTGGTGTGGGCTGGTCCATGAAGTCACAAAAAGTCAGAAGTGACTGAACAAATAAACAACACTGGAAGCAACTGAACGAATAAACAACACATGATGCAGAGAAAGAAAAAGAGAGAATTGCTTGTATTTTTTAAAGCTGAATGGTGAGAGATGGTAAACCATGCAATTCTGCACCTCAGTTTAGTTTGTTAAGCAATGTTCTGCCTTTCTGCTTATGTAAGACCTCAGGGTGTCTTTTAAAAATAAAGGATGGTCCATAAGATGTAATGATGACCAAGACCAATCCTTTCAAAAGGGATTAGAAAATTTAATGGAGATAATTTTTTGCTTCTCATTCTGCTTGATATATATTACCTTAAGTATCAAAAGCAATGAACTTTATATCAGTTGTCAGGATCACAAGAGGGAAAATACTTTGTACCATATCCTGCTTGTGGGATTTCCATAGGAATCCAATTAGCCATAGTGAGAGTGGAATGCTAGACTTAGACAAATCTCTGGTCTAATCCAACTCTCAACTGAAACTGCATGTTGTTTTATAAGTCTGGGGGGAGGGGGGAATTGCCTCTCTTTCTGAGTCCAATCTAGAAGTTGACCAGACAAGTTCAACCATTGTTTAATATCAACATTCATGAGTATATCAGTGGCTGAATTTAGGTTTTTCACTTTTTGTTCAAATGATAATATGTAATATCTGTTGGAATGTAGAACTGAATTTAGATCTAGTGCTAGTGCATTTGAATCTTTCTCCTGAATTAAGTAAAATCATTGGGTTCATTCATATATTTTATTTTATTTACCCACCATGTCTATTTGACCCACTCTCTATTTGACCCACTCAATTAATGTCCATTTCACTTGCTTTCTAATTTCTAATTTGCACAAATAACTTTGATGCATTTCTGAAAACAAAGCAAAACAAAAAGTTGTACTTCAGTAGGTGACAAATAAGAATTGTGAATATATTGAATAGGTGCCAACATATAGCGTGATTTTCTGTTTGTGTAAATTCTGATTTTGAACTCGATATAGGGGGAATAAATGTTAATCCCATCTTTGGAACATATCAAAGGGACTAAACCTTCTGCCATGATATCATCTTAATCTCTCATATAAAGCTTCTATGCCCTGTTTACTATTTAATTACTCCATGGAAATGATTTGCTATGCTGTTCTGAAGCACTTTGGTTAATTTAGTAGCACTGTGGGGTGTAAGGGACTGCTGTAACTTTGTAATGCTCATCTGAGAACTAACTGGTGATATCAGTGCATATTTGCATAATTTTATAAAACTGTATTAAGGCTTTCACTTTTCTCACTGCTGGAAACTGCCCAGAGGTTTGTCTAATAGCTAAATGTAGGCTATCACCTGCTGATAAAAGGGGAAAACATTTTAATATATTTTAATGTCATTTGCCTAATTTGGGAGATGGGAGGGTAACTGCTATATTTTATTAATATAACAATTTTAATGGAAGAGTCTGCTATCATTCCAGAAGTATCAGAGTACTCTTTGGGTAAGATCTTAGTAGGTCCTTTCATATTTCTGCTTAATCTCATATAGAGAGCACCTGGTGATTCTATTCAAGAGATACTATGCAGTTATGCCACATTACTTTCCTTATTCAATGGTTTTACCTGAGGGGGGTGGGAAACCTTGAAGAAATGGTTAGAAAACAAGGAGGATTATAAATGGGCAACAATGTGCACACTTTCTATAAAATTCTGTCAGTCAGAAAAGTGGATTGCAAAGTAAAGCTTAATTTCCAGGATTTGCACTTCCTATCTATTTAGTATTCTTCCAAACTACCTCTGCTACCCTATGATAACTTTGTTTCCTTTTTATTTGCATGTTTACAAGGCTGTTCCCCAAATCAAATGTACTTATTAATTCCAGAAATAAAGTAGTTGTTATAAAAATAGTAGTAATTGTAGCATTAAAGAAGTCCTAAGAGAAGCAATAAGAGTAATTAAATTATTATTAGCAGCAGAAGTAGTATCTGAAGTGCTCAGATATAGCTGTTTAGAAACATAAAGTTTTTACAATCATTTTCCTATTTCTCAAAGTCTTGCTGGGAAAATGCACACAATATTTATCTTACTATCAAGGTCTATCAAAGTTATCAAGGTCTATAAATGATCTATCAACGTTATCCTCCTATGTGGATACCCTGAAGCACTATAGGATTGAACATGCCCAGGAAAAAAGGAGTTCTGAGTTCTTAAACACATTCCTTTGCATACTAACATGCCTCCTCACACATATGCATGCTTTCTCTCCCATTAGTGTTCTTATTCATCTCTTTCTCTCTTCCCTCTTTCTCTGATTTTTCTCCCATGTTCTATAGGAGGCAGTAATTCTGTCATCTTTCTTCTTTCTTCTTTAACACCTAAGATTCAAATGTATTGCTGAGCAAAAGTCCTGCCATGCCTGACATCTTCATTTCTCCAGAAAGCCCTGGAGGGAAGGAAGGAAGAATAGGAGGAAGCAATAGGTAGGATCACTTGATTAAAAAAAAAAAATGGGGGGGGGGGACAGACTGTGGAAATCTAATGTTATACCCAGTGTTTCAACCTTAATGATGCTACTATATCCATTGTAAGCACATTCAGGAACTACTGTGATGTAGTAGTTAAAGTATCCAATACTTTAGTATCCACTACTATCAGTCCAATACTTTGGACTGGAAGTAGAGAGACCCCACTTCTAATCCCCCTGCAACTTCAGAAGCTCACTGCATGACTTTGGGCCATTTCCTTTCTCTCAGCCCAACCTACATCAAAGGGTTGTGCTTTTGGGGAAAAATGGGAGGATGGAGTGCTGTTTGTGCCACCTTGAGCACCTTATAAAAGGCAGAATATGAATCAACTAACTAGCTGACTAAACATCTTAATACTTAAATGAGAAATGATGAGAACTTCAGAAATGCAGATAGAAGTGTTCTTGGGATGTAAACACACAGCCTGTTGTTATTCTCATTTCTCCTTCAAGTCAGCTGGTAAACAAGTGAAAACTGATAGTAGAACTTTGCATGGATACCTGAGTTCTAGAACGCCGGGGGGACTTTAGGAGAATAATGACCTTCATCCAAGTATAAGATGGGCAGGAAGGAGAAAGCTAACTGCAGTACCTTTGTAAGAATTATTACAGAGTTCATGATTAGAGCCTCCAATGAGCCATGTTTTTTTTTTTAATATTAGCCATATCTATCTTCACAACATTAGCACTTCCTGTATTCAGCCTCTATATTGGTAGCATGACCTTGAAGTTAGTCAGTAGCTGGTAAAAATGCAAGGATGCTTCTCAGCTAATTCTACATATGATAAATGTTTTCTTGTGAAGATGAAAAAAAAGACATCTACCTGGTGCAACTGAATAATATCAGTATTAGCCTTCTGATAGATAATTCTAATCTCAGATGGATTCAGAACTGAAACATATGTGAATTACAATTGAATATTAACTATGTGTTTTTATTTTCACTGACTTTTATGGAAGCATTTTTGAGAAAGTGATTAAATGTTTGCAACTAATTTGAAAAGTAAATATCTGTGTTCCTGTCATATCCTTCATAAATCATGTCTTCACTTTCCCTGGCAGCCCCAGCTAAACATAAAATATGTGGAGAAAGGCTTCCTCCTTAATATTTAGATCAGGAAGGTTAGCACAGCAATTGGTCTCAAATTGCTTCACCTTCTACTTCCTACAAAATGTGCAAGCTGAGCAGAAACTTTTCATTTTGTTGAAAGTAGCCATTGGAAGGAAGAGGTGAAGAGTCAAGCAGACTGTCCATGTTCTCTGTAAGTGAATTGATATTTTCCAGATTACATTAAACAGAGGGAAGGATTTAAAGTTAATTATAGACCAGCAGGCTACCAAGTAAATGTTACCAGTCTCCTTTGCAGTATCCCACAGAGTTGGCAGGGGGGGAATTAAAAACATCTAGCCTTTCTTTATAAGACTTGGATTTGTGCAGCTAAAGTAAACTCTCATGGATTAGTTGATTGCCCATATTTCAAACTTAGATGTCAGCCAAGCAATAAAACCAGTAAAAAGGGGCAATCATTAAGTCCACTTGCTGAACATCAGACAATACTTTATAGGGACATGCAAATTTTCGAAGAGGTGTTTTGCTTCAATGAAGGTTTGAGTGAAGCATGTCCTTGAAGCTACTTCAAGAAGCAAAATGGCCACTCTGCTTCTAAAAGCAAAGTGAAACAACCCATTGCTTTGCTTTGCTCTGCAGCATTCCCAGATTCTTTGTCAGCCTTGACCCCACTTAGATGAGTGCTGCTGAAAAAAGCACTGTTCAGCTTCTTCCAGACCACAAGCCAAAAGACAAGTGCTACAGAGAAGACACCATCTGCCTCCTCCTCAGTGCTTACCTCCTCTGCTCCACTTGTCTTCTCTGGGCCATCCACTTCCTTCACAGCATTCACTAAAGATTTTAGTGAACACTGTGGAGGATATACCACTGATCTCTTGAAGTATAGCTTTCCAAAACTTTGTGGGCCATTTTGGAGAACTCTCTGACATGACTTCACTGGAGGTGACAATCTTCCTTGGTAACCCCTTATAATTGGAACATTCTCTTATATGAAACCTCCTCTTTCTCTTTCTTTAGATTCCTTCTTAAAACGTAGGTGTTCCCTGAATTCTTGTTTAGTTTCTTCTGGGGCATAATTAGGTTGACAATGGTTTGGAATATCATTCAGCCAGAGATCTGTGTAAACTTCAGGTTTTATTGAAGGTTCTAAGAAATCCAGTATTTTAAGTTAATATAGTAATGCAATATATTTCAAAACGTGAATGTATTAATGCAAGTTAATATAGTAATGGTGGTGCTGCGGGTTAAACCGCTGAGCTTGCCGATCAGAAGGTCGGTGGTTCAAATCCGCGTGACGGGGTGAGCTCCCGTTGCTAGTCCCAGCTCCTGCCAACCTAACAGTTAGAAAACATGCAAATGTGAGTAGATTAATAGGTACCGCTTCGGTGGGCAGGTAACGGCATTCTGTTTATTCATGCTGGCCACATGACCACGGAAGTGTCTACGGACAAACGCTGGCTCTTCGGCTTTGAAACGGAGATGAGCACCGCCCCCTAGAGTCGGTCATGACTGGACTTAATGTCAAGGGAAACCTTTACCTTTACCTATAGTAATAAAATAGTTAATTAACTTTTCATTCCAAGTAAAAATAGTTAATAAACATCTATTTTTCCTGTAATTTAAATAAACTATAAGCCACTAGGCTTATAGTAATTTAAATAAACAATAAGCCACTAGGTTTTGACTTTGCTTTAAAAGAGGGGGAGATAGGACAGAATGCTGCAGTGCTAATCTAGAAAAGATACAGGTATTCCTCACTTAATGACTGCAATTGGGACTGGCAATTCCATTGCTAAGTGATGTGGTCATTAAGTGAAATATCACGTGACCATGCTGGACTTATGACATCAGTTTCACTATGGTTTTTAAGCGAATCACTATGGTTGTTAAGTGTGTCATCACATGACTGTGACTTACAACTTACTGCTGGCTTCTTCATTGACTTTGCTTGTTGGAAGCCAGCTGTAAAGCTTGAAAATGGTGATCACTTGACCACAAGATGCTGCAACTGTTGTAAGTTCAAGGACCGGTCATAAAACTACTTTTTCAGTGCCATTGTAAGTTCAAACAGTTGCTAAACAGGGAAGTCATTAACTGAAGACTACCTGTAGTGAAAAATGCATGCAGTTGAAAATATGTCCAAAAGAAATGGAGAAAACAGTAAAATGTGAAGTGAGGGGCCTATGTGTACATGCCTACAGATACAGCTGGGAGCAGCTGGTCTGAAGCCACCACAATGAGCCTGAAGAAAGACATGGCAGCTTTAATGAGTATGAAAGAGGAGCTTACTTATATGATCTTGTGCTTTTGGAAGCAATTCCTCAAAATTTTTTACAGGTTTACAAAATATTGCTAAATGATATTTATTCGTCATTGCTACTTTTCAGGGTCATTTTATCACAGGACAGATAGGTGTGACTATTTGGAACAGTTTCATGAGATATTCAAATACTGGTATCTCAGTTGCTGAGATTGATTACAATTGCTTAGAAGGATAGAGTTCGTGTCTTAACTGAACAGAGGAACAATCTTTTAACAGTGGGATTTACTTCTCTCTAAACATACATGCTTTAAAATGGAATTTTATATTCGTAGAAGCTTGCAAGCTATTTACACCAAATATTGAAAATAAAATCCTTTTAAAATAATTAAAAGAAAGTGAACATGTAATATAACATGTTATCATATGATCTGATCTGGTTTATTCACTTTCTGAGAACTTTCTTTATTAGACCCTTGACATGAGCTCTTGATTTTTGGGGGGAAATCAAACTTGTGAGTAACATCTTTTAGTTTTGACATGTATCCCTGGGTGAATATGAGCAAATGGCACAAGTGCTGATCAAGTAACCTTTTCCATCTGGCCATAACTTACCAAGTCTCTTAAGTCATCATTTTTATGCACATTTTTATACCATTTGTATGTGTATATATAATAATCATCCTTTATAATAGTATTTATTCATTTATTTATTTATCATATTTGTATAGCCACCCATCTAACATAGTGACTCTGGTTGGCATACATAGTAAAACAAAATACATAAAAGTAAAATACATAAAAACCAATAAAGCTACAATTTAAATTAAATGAAAGAAACAAAAAGGCGGCCAGCATACAGAGAGTGTATCAGTTAATGATCACATAACCATCAAACAGGCTCCACTCTACCATGGGATCCCCAAGCTCATTGAGAAACCATGTTTTGAGGGCCTTCTGGAAAGCCAACAAGGTTTGGGGTCAGCCTCACCTTGGGGGGAATCATGTTCCACGGAGTGGGGCCTATGGAAGAAAAGGCTCTCCTCCTAGGATCCACCAGACAAAATTCCTTAGCTGACGGGACCCACAACATGCCTCTCCTGTTGGACCTGATGGGACAGGTAGATGTCACTGGGAAAGGCAGTCCTTCAAATAACCTGGTCCCATGCCAGGTAGAGCTTTAAAGGTCAAAATCAGCAACTTGAGTTGGACCTGAAAGCAAACCAATGCAGCTTGTGAAGCAGAGGTATAACATGTGCAGTTCTTGAAGCACACATAACTGCCCACGTTCCTGCATATATCATTTTTATTTGTATGTGTGCCTTCAAGTCAGTTTTTGACTCCTGGCAACTATCTGGACAAATCCCTGTAGTTTTCTTGGCAATATTTCAGAAGTGGTTTGCCACTGCCTGCTTCCTAGGGCCAAGAGGGTGTGGCTGGCTGAAGGTCACCCAGCTGGCTTTGTGTCTAAGGTGGGACTAGAACTCATGGTCTCCTAGTTTCTGGCCTGATGCCTTACCCACAACACCAAACTTGCATATGTATATATGTGGAAAATGAAGGCCAAAGTGGTCCCAGTGGTGGTAGGAGAACCTGGGGCTGTGACTCCCAAACTGGGAGAGTGGTTCCAAAAGATCCCAGAAGCAACATCAGAGCTCTCTTTCCAGGAGAGTGCAATGCTAGGGACAGCTAAGATACTGCGCAGAACCCTCAAACTCCCAAACCCACATTCAGGCCAGAAGGGAATTATTTTTACACACACACACACACACACACACATGAATATAAATATAAATATATATATATACAAGCATGAAAATCAAGTTTAAATATTTTGCAATCAGCAGTACATAAATACCTATTCATATAAGAAAGTTGGGAACTGATTGCATATTAATTTACATACACATTAAGTACATCCTTCTTATAAGTATGATTTATCCTAAGTTTGGCAAGGATATTGAACATCTCTCTTTAAACATTACAGGTAGTGCTCAGGTTATGACCACTCATTCAGCGACCATTCAAAATTACAATGGTGCTGAACGAGGGGGACTTATGACCGGTCCTCAGAGTTCTGGCCGTCATAGCATCCCCACAGTCACAGGATTGTGAACTGGGTACTTGTGATTTCTGACATTTCCTGCCAGCTTACCACAAGCTTTTTTGCCTGCCCATGCTCTCTAGCACCTGCCTGTGGCACTGCCCTCAACACCCACCTGTAGCTCTCACTTGCCAGACTGCTTGCCTGAGATTCCTGCCTCTTTCCACTTAATGACTCATGCAATCCTGGGGTTATAACAGCAACTGGGACTGCAGGATTGCTGTTGTTAAGCAATGCAGCCACTTTATTTATTTATTTATTTATTTATTTATTTATTTATTTAATATCGCTGTCCATCTCCCCCAATGGGGGACTCTGGGTAGATAATATTGTGCTTTACAACAGCATCACTTAGCAATGGAAATTCTGGACCCAACTGCCATTGTAACCCAAGGACTGCCTGTATGTCATGTTGTTGGAAATCTCCATCAAACATTGGAATGTGTTATAAATTCCTTAAGTGGATGGCTAAAGCATATCTTTTTATAAGCTGTGAAAAATAAAAATTAATGTCTTGCAATCTACACTTTCTAAAAGAAAGGTCTCCCAACATTTAGTGGAGGTGGAAGTTGAAGGTTAAGGCATAATCTAGCCTAGAATGGTGAACGTGGAAGATTCATACAGTACTTTATCGCATGGCTGGTTTACCTTCTGATTGGATACAATAACTCTACACTGTCAGTTCACGTAGTTGATCTTTGTGATATCACAAATTGAGTGTGGCTTCTGTATCTATTCTGTATCTATAACCAAGCTACTTATCTGAGTCAATAACACACATTATTTGGCTTGCTAATATTGTATCCAAATAAGCTTCAAGCTATGTTAAAAAACAAAACAAAACTTCATGATATTTTTCAAGTTGCTACTGTTGTACATGATCTGAAATCTACCATCCGAGGTTGATGTTCTACTTTTCAGTGTTGTTAAATATTTATTTCCATCTAAACCTTCCAAAACTGAGGAAGGCAAATGTTTTATTCCTGAGGGACACACCTGTATTAGTTTTGAAATGAGAATGGCAGAGTCATGGTTACCGTAATGATGATGCCAGCTGGGGAAGAAGTAGAGCTGGATTTGTCAGCTCCTCTTTTCTGCTTATTTGTGGTTAGGGCATTTATTTAAAATAGTGTATGGAATGTATCAGAGGATTTAAACACTTGTTCTAGCAGTCACTTTCAATCCTTGTAATGGTATGTGGGAATGACCTTGGGAGCCATGAAGAACAGCCGAAACCTAGACAACGGTCTGATAAATGAAATTTGAGTACAAAGGAGGAGAGGTGGTAAAAGTGCCTCAGAAGGGACCCTCCCTAGTTTTCAGGAGAGTAAAAGTGAGGTATGGGAGGGGTACTTTCAGATTTGCAAGATTCCGTTAATGTAACCTTACAATAAAGATAGAGCTAATACTCCTGTTGTGTTTCTTCTCTAGACTACCTCAAAAAGTTAACAATTCCCAAAGTAGAAAATTGTGTTTATGAATTTCCATAGTGAAATCTTTGAGGGTTCCAGGGGCAAAACAGGAGCTGGGGAATGCACGCAGATGATAAGCTATACCCAGCAGACTGACCATCCGTATTCTTGAAGGATAACATAGAAATGGGCCAGTTGATGCTGTAAATCTTTTCACTGTGCAGCTAGATGGGTTTAGACTTGGAATTAATTACTCATGGGATGAGATTAGAGAGGCTTCAAAATATTTCAACCCTTCCCTGCTGCATTTAGAGTTCTCCCACTCTTTATGTTGAGCGAGGCAGTGGGCTTTTAAGCAAAGTCCTGTCCTGAGTGTACAAAGTAATATGGATGTTGGTTAGACAGAAACTGTTAACATTTTGAGATGAATGTGTTGATGCCTTTAGACCAAGGGTGGGCAATTCACAGTCTTCCAGGTGCTATTGGACTGCAACTTGCACCATCCTTTTTCATTGGCAATACTGATTAAGACTGGCAAACTGGAATGCAAGAACATCTGGAAGGCCACATATTACCCATTCCTAGTTCATCATGTTTCCGGGTCTATTCAGTGAAGAACATTTCTCTGTTATCTACATTGTCCACTGCAACTTTTAGCATGTAACAGAAATTTGCATGAAGGTTTTTGTGTAAGGATTATTGGGGTCCTATGGAACAGCCTTATTTATGAGAGAAATATGAGCCTACTTCTTCCCATCCCATGAGAATTTCTCATGAGAATACTCATGAGAATTTCTCCATTCATTTATAGGTAGATACACAGAACTTCCTTACCTGAAGAAAGTCCCTAACTGAAAAGATAATAAAGCCTAGACCTTAGTAGGGCAGAAGAGTGAAAACAATTAGGAAAAAAAGAATCAGAGAATTTTAAGATGGATATTTCTTGTTTTTTTTCAAGCTTTCATATCTCTTGGGATACTTTCACATGTAGCACTCTGTTGGCTCTGTGCCCCTGTGATTGTACAAGGTTATCTCCACTCAACAACTGAACCTATTTTTGGTTTAGCTACAGTGCCACCAAAAATCCTATCAGCCCAGTTTTCAGCTGAAATGCTGAAACTCCATGGAACTTGGGGGAAAAGCTTTTTTCCCTTTGATGGCATCTCCCACCTTCTGGCTCCTGGACTTTTTTCCCATTCACCATAGACATTCAATTATGCTGAGATGCTTTTTTTTTTTTTAACTATTTGCTGTTCTTTAAAAATATGAGCCAAAAGCCACTGTAGCAGCTTTACTCCCATTTTAGGGACTACAATGAATTGTTGTTAGTTAAGTACCATTGGGTTGGACTGGACTCCTGATGATTGTATGGACAAATCCAATGTACCTTGAACTATCCCCAAGAAAAAAAACCCTGCAGCTCTGACAAAGACATTCGTGTAATCTTCTTGATCCTGTCCATCTACCTTATCCATTGGCTTCCCCTTCTTATGTTTCTGTCAGCCTTGCCAAGCCCCATTTTTCTGATGCATCATCCACTGGCATCACATGCCCAAGGTGTCTGAGTTTCTACTCTCTGATCATTACTTCAGAGAAACATTCTGTCTTTATTTGGTTTAGGATTGACTTGTCAGTTCTTCTAGCAGTCTGTAGTATTTTGTAACTATCTCCACATCCATAATCAAAGGTGTCTGCTTTCATTTGTTATTTTTCAATGTCCAGCTTTCACAATTGTACATTATCATTAGATAATTGCCTTAACTATTCTGATCTTTGTTGTTCCAAAAATACCCCTATCCATCATGATTTTGTCACTGCCTTCCCCCTACTTTTACCCCCCCCCCCCACTATCCATCTTCATGTATTCCTGAGCCAAGACAACAAAACTGTCTACCACCTTCACTTCTTTTTTGTCTGCTTTATCAGAGTGAATTTTCAAGGCACTAAAGAAGTAAACACATTGTGGAAGAGGGCCGGGTTTTGTTTTTTTAAACTCTCCCATTGATCAGCTAGAAGGAACTCCAGTTGGACTTTTCAGCTTTTTAAGGTTGGCTGCAGTGAAAGGCGATCTGAAAATATTTCAAAGTTTTGGAAATGAAAAGGATAGTTATATGGAAGAGATCTGTGTTGAATATAGGAGTTCTTTGTGTCTCTGTATTCTCAAGAAATTCTTTTTCATGCATATTTCATGAACATTCATCAGAGGAGAGATCAAGTGGTACACAGTTTTTATAAAGTATGAGGCTAGGCTGAAGAATCTCATGGCTCTCTCTGTTAGGACTATACAACAATCGGGATTTCAAGGGGAAAATGGGATTCAGAAGACACAAGGCATGTGCACAGTGCTTGCTGACAACTCTGGTAGAATCTGTGTATTTTCCTGGGCTCATGTGGCTGTGGTCCATATGCTCTCCAAATCATTTTTCCCTTCAGATTCAGATTACTGCACAGCACTATTAGTGCATCCTAGCAGCACACAGAGATATACTGGTCATTGTTGCAAGATCATCTCCAAGATAAAAAGGTTGATTCATTCACTGGATCCCATCAATGGCCACTTCTTATGCTGAGATAACTGCATCATCTAGAAAATGTATGTTATCCTGGATTCCTGGTTGTGAATGGGGTTATTACAGAATTTTAACTCTCATTGCCAACCATGAATTGCTTGTGACACAGTCTTTGGTTCTATTTATTCTGTCCTCTGTCTGCAAATGCTAATTCATACTAGAATATTCTTGGGCTAGTCCTTGAGGGTTGCATGTAAGTGGGCTTTATGTTCTTTCCTTTTTCCATATCCACCACTTTTTACCATTCTTACTGAGAAAATGTAAGATTTGCAAGTGGCTACATTACATTATCTGTAATCTAAAATAAAGTTCTGTTCACCTGCTCAGTTTTCAGATGTTGAAAAAGTAGACTTACAATAAAAGAAGGCTAGGAAACTGTAGCACACATATCCTAAAAACCGTATCTCTTAGCTCCATTTTCTACCTCCCTGTAGCAGCTGTGGTTACTCTTTTTCTAGTCCCCTGATTCCACTGTCCATCTGTCACTAATATCCATATAATTTCTAGTCTCCGGTCTCAGCACTCTCGTGCTTATGTTCATCTCTATTTCAAGCTGTCATGGAACACTGCCAGAAGGTGCTTAGAAAAAGACAGGAACACTTACTTTTTGAACTGGCTTTGGGAATCAAGGTTGAATGAAGATCTGTAATACAAAGAGTGAAATTATCATATCCCAAAGGCAGGGGTGTCTGCAGGGGGCTCAATAACATCAAAATGGCAGGCATACCCAAACAACATCACACATACACATAAAAGGGGTGGGGCTTCAGTTCACCTGGTTGAATCCATTGCTTTGACATCATTGACTCTTCTCCCTACCAGATGGCCCTGGCCAAAGGGTTGCAAATAAGACTTTACAAGGCTGTATAACTAAGATCTTCCAATTTGTGGATAAGTATTGGGTATCTATTATTTTCTCTGGTATTTTTTCTATTTAATTAGGCAACACTAATTAAATACACTTATATACATTGTTGCCCTTTGGGTATGTCACATTTTCAGGCTGGTTCACATATTAGTGAGTAGGATACCTATATATTCAGATCTTGCTTAATATTGCTTAGATCAATTTTTTTCAATGTATAGATTGCTTTATAAGTTAATTTTAAAACAAAGAAACATAAAATAATGTAAAATAAAAGTTTTTAGAGTGTAATTTTAAGATGTTTATGTCTGAGGGAAAAAATTGGATTGGCAGATGTATAAGTTGTGGTTGTAGCAGATCCAGACGTACAGTAGTTGCCCGGAGGCAACTGAAGAGTGGACTGACTTGGATGGTTTTAGACTGTAGACTGTGGAATGGAGCCTAGAGTGGAGATTGGAAGATCCAGAACCACTGTAGTAGAGAAAGAAGGTGATTTGAGCCTGAGGCATTGGCTTACCCAAACCAGGTGACCATTAGAGCCAGCTTGACCTCTTACTTATCCATTTGACCTTGTCTGCCAGACAGGTGGCTGCTGGTGGAGCTTCACTGGCTGGCTGAGTTGAAGCAGTGGAAAAGTGTTAGGATATCATGGTAACTACCATTATGATTAGAGCAGGCAGCTGAGGAAGAGAAAGGGTAGCTTGAAGTGAAAGCTTCTGGAGGTGTTCAGCATTGGATGTGTTCTGCTAGAGTTCCAGTACTTATTTATTTAGTAGATTTCTAAGACTGCCCATTCATTTAATGTCTCTGAGTGTCATAAAGGTTAAAAGCAATAAAACCCAAACATTACATTAGAAAGGCAGTAAAACTGAGGAGATAAACACCACACATACCTGATGATTAGCTGGGCCATAATTTAGAAGATTTCAAAAGTGGGATTGGATCAGACTGTGACTATAGGAAGATTTTGTGAATGCCAGCATCCTTGGTAGGTTATTACTTCTGGGTTCCTGCAAGATGATAGGGGGGAAAGAGCTGTGGAGGGGCTGAGTCTTCTTTTACCCCAAAGGTTCCTAGTGACCTTTTTGTATAGATGTTGCTGATGTGGGTCCTGGTGGTTTTCTGTCCAATGAGCTAAGTGTCACATTGTTGGGCTAAAGGCAACTTAGGAGTTCTCATATTTGAAGTTCCAGAGTCATGGTAGGCTGCAATGGGGGACACAGGAAAAATAAGGGGCCTTCAAATGGAGTTCATCTACATAATTGCTTTGATGGGGTTGATGGTCCAGTGGAGTTAGCTGCTGGGTGGCTAGCCTGGAAGGGAGACAGTTTTTCCTCATCTGCAGTGAGGGAACAGGTATGGGTTGCCCTAATGGGAGGATGCCCTGCCCTACAGTTTTCTGTACTTTATTGTCTTGGAGCTGATGGGATATGTATTGGAGGGAATTGTGATGATTGGATGGATGCAGGGTGCAGTATAAGCTCAAATGGTTAGTTAGAGGTATCAAGAAAGTAACCAGTAAATGACTGAAACATTTGGGGGGATTTGCTAGTTTGGGCAGGAGGTGCTACAGAGAAAGAGGTATAGATATCTGTGTTTTTATAGCTTTCCAAAACCCCCAGAAATAACAGCAAATAGACCCACTAGAGTGGGCTGATCATTGTATAACAACCCCCAAGGACTTTTGATGTATGCTAAGGTTCAGTGCCTGGGGCAGTTGAGTTGCCACCTTACTATACTTTCTTAAGAGGCATGGAGTAAGCAAAAGCACTTGGATGTAAGTAACACATCTCATTACTGACTTGGTGAACTCTCTGCCAGTGATATTCTAAGTAAGGCATAGTCTCAAGCAGATAACATCAGGGGATGGTCTGATCATATTTCTTGTTAATAACTTAGGAATTCAGACAGTTGACTCTTTGCTAAGAATAATTTAATGGAAAACATTTCTAATACGCATCCACTCACCACCTCACCCCAAAAAAGTAGGTGTTAGATTTTGGAGCTCATGCAAGAGTGATTTACAATGCTGCAATCCTCAAAACTTGATAAATTCTTCTAAGTGCATGTGTAGATGACTTTATAATACAAAGTTGGTTAAGTTGCACACAAATTGCCACAGCTAGCTAAGTGTATGTATATACAGTATACACACACACACACACTAAGGTGTATCTTACATATGTAAATAGACAAAGAGGTCTACTATCTACTTTGCACATCTTGGGTGATGCCATTACTCTTCAGGATCACCTGAATTTGAAACAGAGATTTTGTTCCCAATTTTTTTATTTAGACTATGTTTGGTCCGGTGTGGAGATGAAAATTCTCAGAATGCAACATTTTATTTTGCATTTCGAACAAAGTACTAATGAATAGGTAGCCATCTGAGTGTAGTATACCACAATGATTCCTTTAACTATCTTGTACTTTGGATGTGATTATTTTCAGATATGGATGTTTTACTGGTGAATGCATGTATAGGATCTGTATCTGAAAATGACAACTCTGTACTAAACTACAATGATGCAAGCTGTGTATTTTTATGAAAATGTGTATAATCCCTATTAAAAATTAAGCTGTTCCACCAGCATAAAGATTACATTTACTGTATAACAATCAATGTAATCATAATTTCTTCAAAAAGTTATAGTAGGTTTTTTTTACTGAAATTTTGGATTTGCAAGATACAATTTGGTAACACAACAAAGAGCTTCAGAACAGTTTTTAATTGGGTAGGATGAAATTGCTTTGTCTGTACCATATGAATTACGGTACAGACAGCCTAAGAAAAATATATTGCTTTTTTAAGTCACATATGAATGTTTAGATATACTGTCTTATCAGGACAAATGGGTCTTTCAGGTAAAACATGGGGTTGTAATGATGAAGAAAATGAAATAGAAATCTCTTTAAGTTGGCTGATTACAATTTATGTCACATAGCCAATTATGACATGAATAATAGAGCAAAATACAATGAATAAGAATTTTGTTTTCTTTTTTTTGAGGAGGGCAGCTTTTTAAAAAAATCCTGGTTTGTTTTGTTGTTGTTGTTTTAAATAGAATGTGCTACTGGGATTTTCAAGTAAACACTAACTGTAATTTATTTTTTTCAGTCTAGATATTTCTTATCAGGTGTACCTAAAACTATTTTGGAAGTAAGGTGCTGGTGCAATATACAAGGGAGTCTAAATATAAAATTGTCATGCTACCATTTTACTAATGGGAAGCTCTGCAGAATTCAACTCTAGTGATATAAGGCAAAATCTATCCTATACAGGTACTTATGTTAATTTTCTCCTAGCTTCCAAGGGTGTGCCAATGTGTGCATAAAATCCCTTTATTTTGGCTTCATCTATTTCTTTATGTAGCATGACAAATGGAGGGTCTACAATCTGGTGTTGTAGCAATAGGAATTACTATCCACAAGATCTCTAAGCGATAGCGATAACTGAGAAATGATTTCACTTCAGTAGCTGACAAATACATACCAAAAAGTGAAAAAGAGAAAAAGAGAAAGGCTAATAAAATAGTAAGATATACCTGCTACTACACCAAAATTAAAAAAGAGTCCCTCCTTGGGAGGGAGATGGGTGGCGAAAAAGTTTGATAAATAAAATAAAAAAAGGATTCCATTTGCTTTCTCTCATACCTCTGTTGGCCTATCATCTCTCCCCCGCTGCCCACCCCCCCAAACATGAAAATGTCTTCTGGCACTTGACAGAGATGTTCCAACAAACAGTGTCCCTTGAGCAACCTGTCAATTAAACTTTACTGAGGAGATCAGAATTTGCAGAACATGTCAGGCACTCTCATAATAAGATACATCCTGATTGAGCTTCATGTTTCTATAAAAAAATGATCCAATTATTGAGAAATTGCTGACTTTAATTTAATACAGCCCTTCTTGACATTGTTCAATCCAGTATACAGATTATACTTTTTCATATTACTTCTTGGTAGCTTTGAGGCCAGACCTTGATTAATATGCAGAAATCTCTCCAGTCTAGCATCCTTCCCATGTAAACCCAAATTACTGATTGAGGATTATTTTATCTGTAGCACAGCATAACTACAGAAAACCCTGTCTAGGAGGCTTCTATGCATTTAGTGCTGGGTTGTCATGTACTACTCTGGCACTGTCTACAGCAGGGTGGTCAGGATGCATCCCAAGGCTGCATGTGTTCTCTTAAAAAGCTGTGTTCCCAAGGCCTTTAAAAATCTGCCTCAGAGTTGTAATTATTATTGTGAAAAAAAAAGGATGCATAGCAAAATACATGGAAACAATCCTATTACCTTTATTTAATTTAATTCATTCTCATTCTCTCTCTCTCTCTCTTTCTCTCTCTCTTAGCCCAAACATATTTTTTTGTCTTGCCATGTTCATTTTCTGGATGAACTTTCTTGGACTCCAGTGACTCTGTGGCTATTGGAAGCAATGTGTCAAGCTTTCAGTGGGGATGAAGGATATATCTGAAATAAATTACCCAGTATGCACAAGGAATGTAGTTACCCCATTTGTATCCAAAATTCTCCCATTCCCTTCTATATCACACAATCCAATTACCTTTTGTGAAGACTAGTTAGAGCAGTTGAAATAGGCTGTGATCAATCGATTCCTGATGATTGATTAACAACATGGCAATTCCAACAACCTAAGAGACGGCTTTATACATGGACTTCACCAGATGGACAACACTGAAATAAGATTGACTACATCCTTTGCAGCCAAAGGTGGCGGACATCTATACAGTTGGTAAAAACAAGACCTGGAGCTGACTGTAGTTCTGATCACGAACTTCTTGTTGCACAATTTAGGATCAGACTAAAGAGATTAGGGAAGATCCACAGACCACCTAGATATGAGCTCACTAATATTCTTAAGGAATATGCAGTGGAGGTGAAGAATAGATTTAAGGGACTGGACTTAGTAGACAGGGTCCCGGAAGAACTATGGACAGAAGTTTGCAACATTGTTCAGGAGGCGGCAACAAAATACATCCCAAAGAAAGAGAAAACCGAGAAGGCAAAATGGCTGTCTGCGGAGACACTAGAAGTAGCCCAAGAAAGAAAGAAAGCAAAAGGCAACAAGGATAGGGGGAGATATGCCCAATTCAATGCAAAATTCCAGAGGTTAGCCAGAAGAGATAAGGAATTATTTTTAAACAAGCAATGTGCGGAAGTGGAAGAAGACAATAGAATAGGAAGGACAAGAGACCTCTTCCAGAAAATTAGAACCATCGGAGGTAAATTCCAGGCCAAAATGGGTATGATCAAAAACAAAGATGGCAAGGACCTAACAGAAGAAGAAGAGATCAAGAAAAGGTGGCAAGAATATACAGAAGACCTGTATAGGAAGGATAACAATATCGGGGATAGCTTTGACAGTGTGGTCAGTGAGCTAGAGCCAGACATCCTGAAGAGTGAGGTTGAATGGGCCTTAAGAAGCATTGCTAATAACAAGGCAGAAGGAGATGATGGCATCCCAGCTGAACTGTTCAAAATCTTGCAAGATGATGCTGCCAAGCTAATGCATGCTATATGCCAGCAAATTTGGAAAACACAAGAATGGCCATCAGATTGGAAAAAAATCAACTTATATCCCCATACGAAAAAGCAAAACACTAAAGAATGTTCAAACTATCGAACAGAGGCACTCATTTCACATGCCAGTAAGGTAATGCTCAAGATCCTGCAAGGTAGACTTCAGCAATTCATGGAGCGAGAATTGCCAGATGTGCAAGCTGGGTTTAGAAAAGGCAGAGGAACTAGGGACCAAATTGCCAATATCCGCTGGATAATGGAAAAAGCCAGGGAGATTCAGAAAAACATCTATATCTGTTTTATTGACTATTCTAAAGCCTTTGACTGTGTGGACCATAACAAATTGTGGCAAGTTCTTAGTGGTATGGGGATACCAAGTCATCTTGTCTGCCTCCTGAAGAATCTGTATAACGACCAAGTAGCAACAGTAAGAACAGACCACGGAACAACGGACTGGTTTTAGATTGGGAAAGGAGTACGGCAGCGTTGTGTACTCTCACCCTACCTATTCAACTTGTATGCAGAACACATCATGTGACAAGCTGGCCTTGAGGAATCCAAGGCTGGAGTTAAAATCGCTGGAAGAAACATTAACAATCTCAGATATGCAGATGATACCACTTTGATGGCTGAAAGTAAAGAGGAACTGAGGAGCCTTATGATGAAGGTGAAAGAAGAAAGTGCAAAAGCTGGCTTGCAGCTAAACCTGAAAAAAAGCAAGATTATGGCAACCAGCTTGATTGATAACTGGCAAATAGAGGGAGAAAATGTAGAAGCAGTGAAAGACTTTGTGTTTCTAGGTGCAAAGATTACTGCAGATGCTGACTGCAGTCAGGAAATCAGAAGACACTTAATCCTTGGGAGAAGAGCAATGACAAATCTCGATAAAATAGTTAAGAGCAGGGACATCACACTGACAACAAAGGTCTGCATAGTTAAAGCAATGGTGTTCCCAGTAGTAACATATGGCTGCGAGAGCTGGACCATAAGGAAGGCTGAGAGAAGGAAGATCGATGCTTTGGAACTGTGGTGTTGGAGGAAAATTCTGAGAGTGCCTTGGACTGCAAGAAGATCAAACCAGTCCATCCTCCAAGAAATAAAGCCAGACTGCTCACTTGAGGGAATGATATTAAAGGCCAAACTGAAATACTTTGGCCACATAATGAGAAGACAGGACAGCCTGGAGAAGATGCTGATGCTAGGGAGAGTGGAGGGCAAAAGGAAGAGGGGGCGACCAAGGGCAAGGTGGATGGATGATATTCTAGAGGTGACGGACTTGTCCCTGGGGGAGCTGGGGGTGTTCACAACCAACAGGAAGCTCTGGCGTGGGCTGGTCCATGAAGTCACGAAGAGTCGGAAGTGACTAAACGAATAAACAACACATGGCAATTGTAGTCAGTTGTCATCTGTTCTTCGTATTAATTGAATCACAAGTGTGAGTGGACTTCTAGAGCACGTCTTTTTACAATTATAATTGTTTTGTTATATATCAGGTTTTACTGTATATTACTTTTTTTCCCATTCTTGGATTGGCTTTGCTGTTGCCTTTGTATACCATTTGTAGCCTTTTGATTATAAAACGTAAAGAAAAAAAATCTGCATTGCAGATTTGGGGGAAGTCAAGTTGGGGAAATATATTGGATGTATTGTGAAAAGCTATATCAAAACATACAGAAAATTGCAAAACCTACATGGTAGCTCAGTTCCAAGCAACACATGACCTTGAATGGTGTATAGCTGGACATTTTGTACAGAAAGGCTCACAATTCTAATTTTCTCAAGCATCCCTCATGTCACCCTGAGAGCAAAGTGGGCAGAGAGGAGAAAGGAGCAGCAAAAATAGTACATGAAGCCTGACTGTGCTACAAAGTGTGAGTTTGAGAACAGGTGGCTAATGCTAGAGAAGTCCCAAAAGAGATAAATTGCCGAGGCTGTTACGGTTTTAAAGCCATCCATGATGTTCCAGAAAGTGATTTTTAAATCAAAATATATGCTTTCTTTTTGTTGAGTTTCCTTTGACCTCTACGTGAAACTGAGTCAGGTTTTGTCCTGTAGTACGGAAAATGAACCAGTCACTTGGATAGCGGTAATTGTGATTGAGGTTAGAACCTAGACTAGGATCATTTTTCTAACTGGCTTTAAATATATTAGCGCTTCGGATTCCATCCCTCCTTTAGAAATGTCCCTATTTATTTCCCTTAGTTAGTTCTGTGCATATGCTACAATCATTGCTTTGCCCCAGTTGCCATTTTTCTTCTAAAATGAAGAATTCCTTATATGTTTTTATAGCTCACTATAAAAAAAAAACAGTATCTCAGAGTGAAAGTAGTTGGATTCCATTATGCATCAATATACATTTGGACTGAAAATATTCTCCTGTTTCAGTTTTCAGGCACAAAGTAGTGCTTGGAGAATATATTTTCACCGTCACCTTTTAATCATGTAAATATGATATTTTCCAGTTTTGTTCACTGCTGTAGCCATTTCTTTCTACTGGTACTTTTTTTCTTTGCTAGTTTTTTTCTTCTTTCTATTTTCTACTTATTCACATGGCTGACTCTAGCTAGTTAGGGATTTATGTAATAGACAGGAAGATATTATGCTACATTTCTGCCAAAGAAATTTAGCTAGATGATAATAGGAAATTCAACTGACGGTGCAGAAAATGTGCTTTAAATTGGACACAGGTTAATTCCACCAACCAAAGATCACACATCTACATCTAGATCTAGAAGTATCTGTGTGCTGTCAAAATGTTCCTAAATATAATAGAATACTTTTTAACAGAACTGAATATATAGTATCTCTGAATCAAGAAAAGTTCAGTTGGTCATACAAGCTAACTGAAGAATAGGTAGATAGAACTTAATGAATATCTTCACACTTCCTATCAAACACATGTACTAGCATTTGTTGAGAGTTGGCAACATGCAAGTTTAATAAATAATAATCATTATTACTGTATTTTACAACATACATATAACATGCAGATAAAATCAACACATGCAGTTTTCAAATGTGATAGCCACATATTGATTTCATGTTACTTCTTCATTAAATGTATCTATGTTCTAATAATTCAAAGGCTTGCTTAAGTAAGTGTGCCTGTTGGGCAGTGCTGGGCTTCAGGGTTTAGTGACCATGGTCTAGACAACAGATTTCCTGACATTGCACCAGCAAGTGTGGTTGGCATCTTCAGAGGCAAGGTGGTCTCTTATGCAAGTCACAGGCAATTGAGCAGGGATTGACTGAATTTTTAGCCAAGTATCCTGACTACCTTGCAGACTACCTTGCAGGTCACTAAACTCTGAAGCCCAACACTGCCCAACAGATATCGGTCATGAAAGCCTACACCAGTATAAATGTCCCTATGTTCTAAGAATTCTAAGCCTTGTGTCATGGAGTGATGATTAGACATTTGAATTAGGCCTGCAAGACTGAGATTCAGATTCTCAATCCAGAAAGCAGTGAAGCTTTCTGAGAGATTTCTGACCTGTCATTTTCTCTCAGACCAACTGTCCTCAAAGGAGAGTGGCAAGTATACATTGAGGAGGGAGCACCCTCTATGCTGCCTGAGCTTCAGAGGCATAGAAAGAATAATCAGCCAATAATTAAGATGAACCCCAGAAGCAGGAATCAAGGGCATTTGTATTTCCACAATAGGAAATTGGATCTTATTTTATATGCCCTATGTAAATGGCTTTGCTGCTGCTGTTGCTGTCACCACTTTTGCCTTTGAATTGCATCTCTCCAGCCATTTCACTTTTCATTAAAGTAGTAAAAGCACTTGTGCAGCATCATTTAGTTACTCTTATTTCACCCATCATAAACTGCATTTTCTGCTTCCAAGATTACAATAGTATTTTCCATTTTTTAAAGTGCTTAGTCTAATTTTTTCTTTCAGTTTGGAACTAAGCATGTGGTCCATAAATGCATGTTAAGTCTAACGCACAGTCTTGAATGTATCCAATAAGCTGCTGACTAAGCAACTGAAGACAAGTTTCCACTTCTAAAGATGCAGCATAATTGACATTGGGTGTCAATTCTGCTTTGACTGTTGGGGGATCAAAGTTCAAAACTCTTACTAAAATATGAAACCCTCTGAGAGAAATCCCCAGCCCTTGATATTTGATGCACTTATATGGATGGACTCTGGTAACATGCCACCTATACCTACGGGTATAGCCTTTTAGGTAAAGCTAGATTAAATGAGTAGAAATGAAAATGAAAGAAAAGAATGTGAAGTAACTTTCCCCTATAGTTCCAGCACTAAATTATAGGAATAAATGAATAAAATATTTAAAACACATGTGGTTTTCCATTTGCTCTACAAATACCAGATATTGTAAAAATACACAGTAGTAATTTTATTCTTAGCATTTTTGGATGAAGTAAATAGGAAGTGTTTTGTAACCTATTTTCTGGTGATTAAGGAGGGGAACATTGCAATCATTGCAATTCTGATTCATTTTCATCTAATTGGCTTCATTCTTCTGCTAGTGAAAATCAACTAATTCTGTCAATCCCATTAATGAATGCTGACAGGTACAAGTGTTACAGTGATGAGAAGCATCTGATACTGAGTTCAGTGATGCCCTCAGCTAGTTTATGACAAATAATTATTCTTTATCAAGTTTTTCCTTACTATCTATATTTTTTTTCTTTCTTAGTTTACATTCAGTCCCAGGTTTAGAAGTGTACATGAAGAGACCTAATTATGAAAAATTTAATTAGCACATGCCCACAAAGGTTTGGTCAGAGTCATTTCTGTGATCAGGAGTGGGTTATAAGGATACACATTGATCTTGTCATTTCATTGCTATATTTTGTATGAATGAGTAACTCACAAGAGGAAGTTGTTGCTATAAGTGCTATGATGATAAGAGATTCTAAAATATATATAGTTAATCTGAATGATGAATCTGTGGCCCTGTTTTGTGTAATTTAACTTCATCAGAAATGGAACAAGACAGTTTGTAACTGTAAATGATATCATTTCCTTACAAAATAGTTTCAGATTTTAGGGTGAAGGAAGTAAAATCTCTACGAAGAATGATGTCATAAATCACAACAATTCAGAAGTGTAAAGATTTCAAAACTGGTTCTAAGAATTGTAAGTTTGTTAAGAGATTAATATGACTATTTTTCAAAAAATGGATGTTCCTCTAAAATCAAGTCAAATCAAATCAAATCAAATCAAATCAAATCTTAAATTTTATTTGGTGTCTAGTTACAAGCTCTGGTTAGGGAATGCACACAAGCAGCTTCACATACTCAGTGAACACAGAAAGGTGGATATAAAGTCACATAGCTCTTTCAGTAGTCTGTCTCCTCCTTCCTTGATGAATATTCAGTAGTCATTTGTGAGAATGAGTTCTTAATGAATATGTCTATATTCATAAATAAATGCTCCTGGGAGCAGATACTGGTAATGCAGAGAAAATTGAAGGTATGGCCTAAATCACTGTATAGCCTACAATTCCCTACTCCTAGCACCCTATCTCCCCACCTGTTTCAATGGACATTTTTGAGAATAACTTACCCACAGGAAGGTCTGCTATATGTCATGAGGTTCTCTAGTGGAAAACTTTGGTTGTTTAAGCATAAGGTAGACAGCAAAAACAAAGTGAACAAGAGATCCTTGCAACATCTAATAGGCCTGTGGTGGTTGTTCCTAAGCACCACATTCTGACTCAACCATCCAGGGAAGATTTGTCCCTAAAAGATATCATTGTTAGTAGTATTGGAAACTTCCAAGAAGTCCAGGATAGCCAAGAGAACTGTACTTTTACTAACCCTTCCATGGCATGTCATCCATCATAGTGAACAAGGCTGTTTCATTCTGAAAGCAAAGGGAAAACGAATAGAAAGATTTTAAGTAATAAGCATCATCCAATGCTGTTTGAAGAAATAAGCAACTACTTGCTTCAATTCTTTGTTTAAGAATGGAGGAACTTGATAATATTTAGCCCAAACCCTTGGGTATAAATTGAGTTTCTTTAATAATTACTCTCACCTTTTCCTTCCTCAAGGCATCAAGGAAATATGCTATCTCTCAGAGAGACTGGCATCCACCTTCCCCATAGCTCTGGCATATTTCAGTAGCTAGGATAGTTAAGGAAATGCATTAGGACCAAAATCTCCAAACAGGTAGTTTTTTCCTTAGGCTGTATATGTGTAGATTTATAACATTACTAATACATACTCCAGTCCCAATCATTCTGGAAGTTTTAAAAAAAATTGTAGTCAAAATGCATCCAGACCCCTCCCCCCATCACTCCCTCTCTCTCCCTTTTTTTTTTTTTTTGCAAAATGTAAAGTAAATTTCAGATTTTTTAGGATTTCTATAACCTAACATACACAGTTAATAGCACTAGTGTAAATATATATATATATACCTGATTAGATTTTACATATGGTTGACCAAATACATTCAAGAAATATATTTATTCTTAACACTCTTATTAAAATGGAAAGCCAATGTGGTGAAGCAGTTAAGGTGCTGGACTAGAAGCAGGAAGAGCCAAGTTCTAATTCTCCATTATGGATGAAAGTGGCTAGGTGACTTACGGCCAGTCACTCTCAGCCATGATCAGCATCAGGCTCTGCAACAAGCTGGCTGAAAAATATTGAGATATTGTGCTTTCGTAAATTTGCTACATGAACTGAAGTGAGTGCAACGTGAAACAAGTGGATTCTTCAATCAAGCAGGACAGATGTTAGGAACAACAACAACAACAACAACAACATCCTTGAGTATATTTGAATTACTTGCTTAACTGGAAGAATGGACATAAACTTAAGGAATCCAATGTCATAGGATTTTCTGCCATTGAAACTCAGAATAATATTTAAGTTGAATCAAGCAAGTTCATTATTCTCAAATGTATAAATAGCCTAAGCAATTCAACTGAATTTAAATCATTTTCATTTTTGTGTGTGTGTGTACAATCAGCTTGATTAAAGAGTTCATCTCCTCCATTCCTGTTCCTATTTTTTAAAAATCTTTGACTTTTCAACAGAACTGTAAAAAGTTCTGTTCAGTGGATGCTGAAAGATGGGGTAAATTCAAGAGTTTCAGTCATGAAGCACCTGGCTTCTGACATTTTGCAAAAAGGAGTTAAGGGTCTGTGATTTTTTAAAAATAATTTTGCAGCGTAAGAATACCTCACAGGATTGTACTTAAAAGTAACTCTGATTTCACAGTATATTTTACAGGGCATTCTGCTTTTGTTTATGTTATAGCAAATCATTCTGGAGTTGATTTGCTCTTAAAATCTAGACTCCTTAAGAGTGGTGAACAGAGTCTATATAATGCAGTACAGTGCAAAACTGATTGTGACATAGCGAGAGAGATACATTTATAATCTAAATGGATGTGATAGACAAATGGTGTGAACTCACAAATTCCAGAATTCTGTGCATTTGTCTCCTTTTGAGCTGATGATGAATTCAGACTCCATTTTCAAGCCTCTCTGCTTGAAGTCCTTTTTCCAGAAATGGCATTTCTCACTTTTAGAACACGTTAAATAGGGATGGAAGATATATTTAGCATAGCTAACATTATAAACTGGGTGAAAAGAGCAGGCTGTAGTTTGGCAGTGCAGTGTTTGGGTTTTATCCTAAGGAAATGGCTCATATATCAGCAGTATTAAAAAGAGAAAGAAAGGAAAATGAGGTTTAAACTGCACATGTAATCCTGTCTTCATAGATCAGTAAAACTTGGAATTATTTCAGTTACTCTATTAGGCAATGCATATCAGTGTTAATGAGACTGATTTATCAAAGTCTACCTACTACTGAGGTAGGCAGTACTCTATGGATGGTATCCTAGCCGTATTTGTATTCTGAATTGGCAGAGAACATTTATTTACAGAAATGTCTTCTCCATTCATTTGGCCTCTGTGCTTAGAGTGAATATGTTAAATAGCCAAGGTGTGTGTGTGTGTGTGCGCGCGCGTGCGTTGGCGGGGAGGTATTTTAATTTTCCTTTTTCTTTTGTGCTGTGCAACTGCCTGGAAGAGCCCATACAATTTTCTTGGCAACATTTTTGAAATTGGTTGCCATTGCCTCCTTCCTAGGGCTGAGAGTGACTGGCCCAAAGTCACTCAGCCAGTTTTGTGCCTAAGGCAGGACTAGAGCTCCCACTCTCTGGGTCTCTAGCTTGGTGCCTTAAACCACTGTGTGAAACTGGCTTTTGCTTTTAAATAGCTAAGTAGCTGCATGTATTATAGAACTACCCAAGGCAAGACCAACAGAAAACATTTAAATGGTCTTTGAGTGTGATATAGTCACAATTGATTGTTCTTATAGAAAGAGTCCCCCATCTTTTAGGGTCTGTGGGCATATTTTGAATTTCTCACAAAATTATATCAGTGGGGGACTTGCCCATTTATGGCTGTCATGGAGGGCATAACCAGATACAAACCATAAATTTGTCCAAATGCCACATCACCCACCTATAAATCTCCCTCTTGAAGGATGTCCCTTTCTACCCCTTCTTACCTTTGCCCCCTTTCTAGGCAACATTAGGCCCATTTAGGCTCTAAAAGAATGGCAGATAGCTATATGTCTGTCTGTCTGTCTGTCTGTCTCCCTTCCTTCCTTCCTTCCTTCCTACATTTCTTAAGTTGAGGCAAAAGGTCTACATTATAGTTAGAAAAGACTGCAACATAGAAAGGTACCAAGAAGAGGTACAGAGAGAGTCTTTGTACTTCCTTCTGGGCAAGTAGGGATCTTTTCATACAACACACTGTGACACCTATCAGTTTTATTTGTTAAATCAATTAACTTAAATTATTTCAAGCTAAATCTTTGACTCAGATCACACATGGAGCACAGCTTGGACAATTTTCTAGCTCTGGCCCTTGGAATGTGTTTAGCCCATATTCCTCAGGGCAATGTTTCAAGTGCCTTGTTGCATTTCTAATGCATCCTTATGCCTTGGATCAGGTTTGATGAAGGTAGAGGCCAGAGAGTGGCTGTCAATTTTCACCTATTGGCTGCAACTTGTCTTCCTACCTGAAGGCCTTGTTCCCTTGATACTCCCAGATAATTATAGATGCTTTTGATGTCTTCCTTTGAAAACAAATTGCAGAAATATGTTTTTTCTATGCAGGAAGTGCTAAGAATGGACTACGAATGGGCAATATAATTAATTATATAATGTATTATATATGTGGAACATCAGACTGACTTTCCACAAACTCTCTGTGGAAGAATGGATAAAATATTGTCTAAAACCTGGATCATACTGTACACAATGTTGGTATATTGTTTTCTGCTATAGAAATTAAGGTTACTATGGTAACAAATCATTCTGGCCAGGTGAAGAGGTCAAATTTAATTGTCCTCAGTTTAGGTGTTAATAGTTGCACTGCCTGAGGGGAAGGCAGCTTGCAGGACTTTTGTTTTAGTTTTTAGCCTTGCAGCCTAAGTAAGCTTCCCACTCTAAGCTCTGAGTGTGTGTGAATGCACAAGCCTGTAAATATGTTTTTGTACTTTCTGTAGATAAATTTATTTTTATAGAAATGCCTGGTGTGTGATTGTTCTTATTTCTCTGGGCCAAATGCTTTCCAGCACTCTGCAACACACAATTGGTTTATGCAGGCCATAGAAAACCCTTTACTCTGGCAAGATGTGGTACCCTTCCTTCAGTGTGGCTAGAGGGTAGATACCCTATAAAAAAGAACCCTATTCAGAATGATTGTACCATTGTGAGGCTGGGGAGGTAGAAACAACAGAGCATGTAGTACTAGTTTGCCAATATTGTAGCCATGTGCAGAGCACTTATATTACACCCTTACTAGTAGGTTTTCCAGCTGCCCCAGATATTTCTATACACTGCTTCTATTGTCTGATAAGATTCCTACCATATCATTCAATGTGGCAAAATTCTGTGTGGCGGCAGGTAAAATCAGAAAGATCCTGATGCCCACAAGAAGTTAGCAAAATAGTTTCTCAGTTTTTGCTTTCTTCCACATTTGGCAACTGCTTTTATACTTACTTAATCTATATATTTATATTGATATTTACTTGCCTTAGGTACTATTTTTATTTATTTATATATATATAGGAATTTTTTTGTAAAAATATAAATTCTAACCATATTTTAATCTTACTTAGGCCTGAATTTCCTTTGATGGGTCCTCTATGTCTGTTTTACCCACATTGTATCATCCTTGCTTTTCATATTATAGTTTTCTATTTCTATACCCTTTTTATATTGTATTGTTTTCTGCTGGTCTTTGGCTATTATTATGTTTTTGTTGTTTATTTGTAAAGATTCCCTAGGGAAGAAATGCCAGGGGCATCTTTTGAAATAAAGGCATTGCTGAGTACTGTTTTTTGCTTTGTTGTACACCAACTTCCCAATTATTTATTTAATTTAAAATTAAAAGAACCTTAAAAACAATCTGATAAGTCAGGAACTCTTAGGTACACAGGGAGATGCCTGCAGCCACAATGATGCTTGCCCAATGAGGCTGATCCCCTAATTATGACCAGCATTCCTCCTTGCCTCTGCTGATAAGTACAGAAAGAAAGAGGAATGAGATGATCAGCAGGAGAGACAACTGGGGGTAGGGAACACTTTTCATTGACTTCCTAAAGTAGCACAGCTTTTCAAGATTTTCAAGTAACATTTTTGGTCATGGTCATCCTTTCCCTAAGAGTATTATTTTAAAAAATAAAATAATGTGCTGGGATTCATTCACTCATTCATTCATTCATTCCAAATCAAAACTGTAGGAGATGAGGAGAAATCCATTTAAAAAAAATTTTTTTAGTTGCTGTAAAGGTTGTCAACATATGTGACATTAGTAGAGGAAAAGAGCTAAAAGGAACCCATTAGTTTCATTCCTGTTATAATATGTAAATTAATTAATTTACAGAAAACAAATTTGAACTAAAAATACCTTACGTTCATTTCCTATTGCCACAAAATATTCTACAATTCTACAATCTTATCTTTCTTTTGTTCCTTTCTTTGTAAACATGTTACTCCCCCTTCTCTTTTTGTTATGGTTACTTTCCATGCTTTGCAGACTGAGGACTTTCCTGCAAAATTACCATAAAAGTTTTAAATGAGGCCCTAAACCATACTATTCCTTCTGGAGTAAAGCTTCCCTCTCAAGTCCTCTGGACTCTTGGAGAACTGTGCCTCTTTTATGTTTATTCAAACATGTTAAATAATTCAAACAGTATAAAGTACTAAAAAATCTATTAACTATACGGTAAACAACAATTAAGCAGTACTCTGTATACCTCTAACATTCACATAAAAGGTTTTAATAAACCATGCTTCTCTCAGCAGTTCTCCTGAAAGAAACTTTTTTCCCTGACTGTCTGGATTCACAGAAAAATGCTCATATTTCTTCTCACATGCAAACCCTGTTTCTTGGCATCCTAACCTTCAGAAGAAGTGGGCACAACACAAACCCTTTTGGACAACTGTCATAAAAGCGACTGTGTGCATAACCAAAGAACAGTGAGAAACAAGAGGGAACACCATTTATTTTATCCCAATACTTGGCTGAGAGCCCCCCAAGTCCTGCTGTGCTGTGGGGTGGTGTTCCTGGGAGGGATGAGCAAAGAATGTCCAGAGCATATGCCAAGAGTATATTTCCTCAGCAGGGTTGCCCAAGATGTGAAGGTCATCCCAGCTGCCAGCTGAATAAGCAGGCAGCTATACTGGGCAGCAGTGATATAGGAAGATGCTGGAGGCAGATGATCACTTTAGGGACAATGGCAAAGGCATCAATTCATACTGCGTGGGACAAGGCAATGGTAAATCATTCCTGTATTTTTACTGAGAAAACCACATGGATAGAAAATATAAAAGAATCTATGTGTCAGCCTTGTGAGGTAGTACAGACAAGAAGCACACCCAGAAGTACTAGCTCTATCTTCATTGTAAGGTTACATTAACAGAATTGCTCCCCCCACCCACCTTTATAGTCCAAGAAACTAAGGAGGGTCTCTTCTGAGATGTTTGCCATTCCCACATTCCTTTTGCAGGCTCAACTGCCTCTTATCTGTTGCCTACTCTGCAGTTCCTCCTGTCTCTCAAGGTCATTCCCACGTACCATTATACTTTGTCTATGTACAATTAATACAAAGTATAATGGTATATATACAAGGTATAATGTAGATATATATTACCCTTTAAAAGACATTGTTGCAACTTAATTGTGTGTGTGTGTGTGTGTGTATGTATGTATGCATGTATATACATATATATATATATATATTATATATACCTCCCCGATGGGAGGAGATGGGCAGGGACAAATTAGATAAATAAAATAAAATAAATAAATAAATAAATATACATTTATACGATTATAATGTGTATAAATTGTATACAATAAATTGTATAATGTGAGGTGAAAAGTCCCCTGTGCAAGCACCAAGTCAAGTCTGACCCTTTGGAGGGACGCCACTTTCACGCCGCTTTCTTGGCAGACTATAGCAGGGTGGTTTGCCATTGCCTTCCCCAGTCGTCACCTTCCCCAGTATAATATATATACATTATACCTCAAACACAATGATTAAAAAGATGGAAATGCCAAGTAAAACGTCTTCATAATTGGATAGAACTGCTTGAGGATTTGCCTGGAGGTTTGGAGGAGGAGTGGATGGTTTGGAGATGTTTAAACAGATTGCACACTGGTTTGTCGAGAACTAAAGATTATATGGAAAAATGGAGGTTTCTCCCTGAGGGCAAGGATATTTGCTGCAAATCCGGCAATATTCAAACAACTACCCATCTTTTACAGTGCCCTTTGAGACCGACATGCACACAGAGTGACTTACTGGTCGGGGACACCTCTGCCATCAATGTGGCCCAGTATTGGGCTAGAGCTATATAAATTTTATATTTTTATTAAATGTTTTTAACTTTTTAACTTTTAATTAATACTATTCCTTTTTCTATTTCCTGCATTTCTGACATGAAACAAGACAAGATTATACTTTGTGGTGGCTAGGAGTCAGAAATGACTTGATGGCACATAATCAGGCATGGTTGAAAGAGCCAGTCTGGTATAGTGGTTAAGGTACCAGGCTAGAAACCAGGAGACCATGAGTTCTAGTCCCACCTTAGGCACAAAGCCAGCTGGGTGACCTTGGGCCAGTCGCTCTCTCTCAGCCTGAGGAAGAAGGCAACTGCAAACCACTTGCCAAGAAAACTGCAGGGACTTGTCCAGACAGTTGCCAGGAGTCAACAGTAACTTGAAGGCAATGATGAATGAATGAATGAATGAATGAATGAATGAATGAATGAATCAATCAATCAATCAATCAATCAATCAATCAATCAATCAATGAATATCCATGATTGCTAGGAAAGCTGTCTATCAGCATTGTTCCACTGGTTGATGTCTTTTTGCCTCCTCATTTTTTCTGATGGGAGTGCATTAGATCCCAACTATACTATGCCAATTTTATGCCAACTTAACCTCTGAGAGCATTGCAGAACACTTCAGGTTGACAGGACATTTCTCCATTACAGAACGTTAAGTATATAGTATACCTTTACACCAAGCTTGTCATGGCAGACACCCATTTTAATTATGCAGTAATTATACCACTACTTGATTTCAATTCTAGCAGAAAATGGAAAGGGCCCAGCAGTTTTCTAAAACTAGTTTCTCTGACCTCGTATCTTTCATGGTTGTTGGGATTATAATTCCCAAAATTTTCAACCCAGCATGGTCAAAGTTCACCTCACCAATATTCTGAATATATGATTTAACAGAAACCCTGTTGCATGTGAATAATATATTTGGAGACTTTTAACTTTTGGTATGCTTAATCAAAATCTGCATGTACTTTGACTACATCCAGGGTAGCTGCTGTTACATAGTAAGAAGGCCAGGATTCCCTGAGAATAGAAAGAATCAGGGATAAAATAATAAGAAGAGAAGAGTCCAAATACCAGTGAAGATCACATTAAGAAATCTCTTTACTGAGTTGAAGAGTATGCAGAATGTCAGAATAGATGAATGGAAATAGTGAATGTGAATAAAGCAAGACTGAAAACCTGGATAAGGGTTAAATGCAAAGATTTTGCCTGGGGAGTCCACAAGAGTTGGTTCTTCAGTAAGTAATTTATCTTCCCTGCCTTTTTTTTTTGTCAGAGCGGAGGAGACTGCTGTAGAAGTAATTTGACTAAATCAGGCTCAAACTGTATGTGATGTCCAGTTGCATAATTCTCTAGATGGTTTTTCTTTCCAATGCAAAACTGCAGGAAGGAATCTGCTTAACTCTCTCCTTTCCTGTTCATTTTGTGCTAAAAAACAACTTTTCTAGTCTTTGGGAAGCAACACTGGGAAATCCCCTATCTTTTATACTGTAGATGAGAAAACAGGAAAAAAGGAGTTTTAACTGGACAAATGATGTAAAGCAAAAAGATTAAACAGTGCTTTCTGCTTCTGTTGGCAGGTCCCAAGCTGCTGCTTCCTTTTAAGCTGCTTCCTTTCTCCCTTTCAAGGGCATTGAAGAGGGAATGGGCAATTCCCAAATTTAGGACAGTATCTGGGTCTAATCCACTATTATACTTAACACTCTTTATTTAGAAGCCAGCTTTTCACATGCCTACTTGAACAGCTGGTTTAATAAGTTTACTGATGATTAATCTGCAACTGAGCATTTGCTTTAAAAGAATGTGTCATTGCTATTAATTGTTGTTGTTTATTTGTTTAGCCTCTTCCGACTCTTCGTGACTTCATGGACCAGCCCACGCCAGAGCTTCCTGTCAGTTGTCAACACCCCCAGATCCCCCAGGGATGAGTCTGTCACCTCTAGAATATCATCCATCCACCTCGCCCTTGGTTGGCCCCTCTTCCTTTTGCCTTCCACTCTCCCTAGCATCAGCATCTTCTCCAGGCTGTCCTGTCTTCTCATTATGTGGCCAAAGTATTTCAGTTTTGCCTTTATGATATTAATCATTCCCTCAAGTGAGCAGTCTGGCTTTATTTCCTGGAGGATGGACTGGTTTGATCTTCTTGCAGTCCAAGGCACTCTCAGAATTTTCCTCCAACACCACAGTTCAAAAGCATCGACCTTCCTTCTCTCAGCCTTCCTTATGGTCCAGCTCTCGCAGCCATATGTTACTACGGGGAACACCATTGCTTTAACTGTGCAGACCTTTGTTGTCAGTGTGATGTCTCTGCTCTTAACTATTTTATCGAGATTTGTCATTGCTCTTCTGCCAAGGATTAAGCGTCTTCTGATTTCCTGACTGCAGTCAGCATCTGCAGTAATCTTTGCACCTAGAAATACAAAGTCTTTCACTGCCTCTACGTTTTCTCCCTCTATTTGCCAGTTATCAATCAAGCTGGTTGCCATAATCTTGGTTTTTTTGAGGTTTGGCTGCAAGCCAGCTTTTGCACTTTCTTCTTTCACCTTCATCATAAGGCTCCTTGGTTCCTCTTCACTTTCAGCCATCAAAGTGGTATCATCTGCATATCTGAGATTGTTAATGTTTCTTCCAGAGATTTTAACTCCAGCCTTGGATTCCTCAAGCCCAGCTTGTCGCATGATGTGTTCTGCATACAAGTTGAATAGGTAGGGTGAGAGTATACAGCCCTGCCGTACTCCTTTCCCAATCTTAAACCAGTCCGTTGTTCCATGTTCTGTTCTTACTGTTGCTACTTGATGGTTATACAGATTCTTCAGGAGGCAGACAGGATGACTTGGTATCCCCATACCACTAAGAACTTGCCACAATTTGTTATGGTCCACACAATCAAAGGCTATTAATAGGATCTAATAAATGTTAATGTGGAAAGGAGAATACATTTCCTAGCATTAATGACAAATGAAACTGGCTGATATCTTATTACGTCTGAGAAATGCACACTTTACAACTTACACATTTCTGTTCCTTTGGTGTATTGTTAGTCTGTTATAAACCAAATCAAGCCATGATTCAGCAGGTAGACTTTTGTACTATTGTGCATTACACAGGCTTTGCCATCTCTTCTTGCATGTATCACAGTGATATGTGGAATGAAAACATGTATCACCGAAAGGGAATCTCTTTGGAAACCTATCAAATCATAGGTATGGAATTGGGTGTCTGTCAAATGTTTTGGGTTTCAGCTCCACCCTACACCACCAAAGGCAATAGAAGAGTCTTCCACAATAGTTACATCATGCAGTTTAGAGAGCGGTTCATCCATAAAATCTGTTTTATGGCATTATCTGTTGTCAGTGCAAGGCTACAATTTGCCTCACAATTTCTCAATTTTTTTTCCAATTATGAAAGATGCTTCTGTTTGTTACCTTAATTTCAGAGTTCTTGAATATTTCTTTTGAATTTCTTTTGGTAGCATTTATTAACTTACTTAGTTGCTGGATGTGATGAAGAATAGTAAGATATTTCTATTAATATGTATTTGTATTTGTGTTTGCATATTACTCTGTAAGCTCCCTTCTGCCTACATTTCCCAACCTGTGAAAGCTCAGTGGGAGGACTCATCTCCTCATGTTTTCTTTTAGGATTTAACTGAAGAATAGGAAGCCATGATGGCTGCAAGCTCCAGAATAAGGTTTTGGAGTGAAAGATAGGGCATTCACATATTCTTCTTAACCCACTTGTAATTAAATAAGTGCCACCATACCATACTCCATTCATGAGAACATCACTGAAATTCTTTTCTTGAAATATTTTTCTAAGCAGGTTCTTATTCATCAAACAAAAATGCAGGAATAGTTGGTGTATTTATAGTTAGTCCTGTGCCATTTCTTGAAAACAGAGTGGATGTTGCCAGTGAAAACATACATTAAATAATTTAAATTATTCAATGTACATTTTTATAGCTAATATTTTACTTTGTTAATTGTATGGACTAAATTGAGAAACGGGATTGCTGGCATATGAACTGATCCTTCGGAATTATAATTTTTAAAGGTTTTATGTGGTGCAATCAGCGTGAGTCTATATGAATATTCATTCTTTAAAAAGCACAGGCATACATAACAAACAAACAAACATGCACAGACCATGGTTTTAAACACTGTATTTGAAATACATCTAATTGGGAATCCAATCCTAAAGCAAACAAACTAAGAAAAACTTGGTCCTGTGTAAAGAAAGCACCATGTTCCAGGTTAGGAAAAGTTAAATTCAGATAACTGGAATATTAAGTGAGAAGTATTTGTGTTCACTTTGTATTTGTGTTTACAGTAAGGCATAGGATTTTCTAAGCATCATTAGTAATTCTCAGAACAGCTGCTGGCTTCTAGAACACCAACAGTAGAAGCTGCAATTAAGGCTGTCCACAAGGGAAAGGTGAAAAAGAGGAGGAGGAGGAATAGAGATACAATTATATACATTATTTTAAAACAGTGTGCATATCATGCTGATTCAACCAACCAGTCTGTGTCACTAACAGTTTCCTTTTTACTGCCTGGACTTCTAAGATAAGGAGTCGTTTTGCAGATGATGGATTAACTCTTGTGCTATGCAGTCTATATATGAATATTTACACAGAAGGAAGTCTCATTATGTTAAGAAGGACTCACTCTCATAAGGGTGCATAGCAGAGGTAGAAAACCTATGGCCCTCCAAATGTTACTGATCTGCAAAGCCCAGCCAACATGGCCATTGATAAAGGCCATTGATAAAGGATTTGGGGAGCTATAGTGAAGCAATGCCATTGATTCTCCAATCTTGTGCAAAATTACAGATCTAAGATAAAATCTAGTGGTTTATTTCTACAGACAGAACTGTTTCCCTCAGTAGAAAGAGGCTCAATTGGATTTTACCTTCAGTGGCATGATTTACATATGGCTTAACCATGGTTTGCCTTATACAATTTATCTATACTTATTTATTTTTCAAATTTCTATCACCGCCCATCTCTCCCGAAAAGTGGACTATAGAAGTTAACTTGTTGCTGTAACATTTTGGATCTTCACAACAGCAAATATACCTTTTTTCAGTCAATTTTAAAATGTAGCATCAAGTAAGATGAACATTAGACAGGGTACCATTTAACAAGCTTGATGGTTTTAGCACTACTGTATTCTTAAGACAATAATTCTTACGACCATTCATAATAAAATACTTAAAAACAATTATTTTATGTTTTTAATGCTTTCTTAAATCATCATATTAAATATAGCGTTGGGATAAGACCTCAATTTAAAGAAGAATTAAACCTGTCATGCAGGCCAAGATTTTCTCTATCCATTATAGTTAGCTCCCTGACAAAAAAAAAATTAAAAATGGCTCACTCTCCCACACTTAGGCTGTAGTACTTTGTAGCCAGAAGAAGGCGAGAGTGTTGGTGATAGTGAAACCATTCTGAGGCTGAGGTTTCCTCAATGTTTTTTTTTTCTTTAGATAATAAGTCTTTACCATCTAATGGCTGCTGTCATCTGAGATGTCAATGACAGATATGTCTGGGGAAAAAAATGTAAAGACTCATAAGAGAGAATGAAGATTTATTGCACAAAACAAAGGAAGCTGTACAAGTAGAGCTGAGACAAGGAGCAATCAAAGTAGGAAGCCCAATGGAACAGGGTGACAACTAGAAGGAAGCCTGTAAGATACACTGTATACCACTGTCAGAGACGAGATCTGTGCAAAGCAACTTAGATTCATCTCATGGAGGTGATGTGATTCTTGTAATTTAATGTAATTTGATTTTGGCACTGCCCAACTCCAAACAACTTGGAAGAAGTGATTCCTCCAGTGAACAGTCTGTATCACCTTGAGCTGCATCAGGCCAGGGCAGAAGACAAAGCTCCTCTCAGTCTCCCCCCAGCCCCCCCCACCCCCAAAACTGTTTTGAGGCTGGGCAGTTTTGAAACACACTGCAGGTTTAAATGTGTACTCATGCCATCTGCCCTGGAAGAGCTTCAGTGCATGCTGATGGGGCTCCAGACTAGTTGGCCTTATTATGCATTGTGGGATTACCTTCAGCATTAACTGAAGGAAGACAGTCTGGAAAACCAAGCAGTGAACATTTCAAGGATAGTGACTATGTAATGTAATGCAAATGTAATTATGTAATGCTAATTAATGCCTTTTTATCACTTTTCCCATTTTTATCACATATAGAGAGGCTAAAACTCCTTTCTCTCTGCACTGCTGTTGGCTCCAACCATCAATGTTACATTTCTTTTGAAGACATACTATTCAAACACAGCTAATCCATATAAATCAAATCTGATATGGTACTGCTGTGAATAAATATTATGTCTTTTAGAACTTTCTTTTGCTTGATGAATGGGCAAGAAGACAACATTCCTTTCTATAACCAATTCCATCTTCAAAACCAGAGCAAGAAGAGCTTGCAAGTAAGAAACAATTAACTCTCACTGGTACACAATGAATATCACGTCTTCAAGTATAGAAACTCAGATTAAGTCAAAGAGAATTGTCAAATGAGTAAGTGATTAATAAAGGATAAAATATGCTTAACCACTGATCTCAATGGAACAAGTTGGAAACGTTGAAAGGATTCCTCTAAAACCTAATTTCCTAGCTTAGCAATAGGCAATTTTTTGGTAGGCAGTGGCTACACTTAAATTCCAGGGGGAGGGCAAGGCTGCTGTGAGTCTAGCAAGATATAAACTGAGAGGGCTTTGAATGTGACCAGCGTCCTTTTTTCCCCGTTCTGGAGGGACAGATGGGGGAATGGAAGTTTGGCATTTTTCTTTCTCTTCTCCAAATGGCAAGAAACCTCAAGGCCCTCAAATTGCCAATCCTTGTTCTAAATGAGGGGTGGAGCTGGCTGGTGCTGCCAATCAGTTGAATCAGCCAGAGGCCTGTTCCCCTTCTCAATACATGCATCACATGATTTTTTTAAAAAGTTTGTAGTATATTAAAAGGAATGTTGCAGTGCAAAGTCTTTCCTAGTGGAATAAGCAATGAAGACAGGCACTAAATGGGAAATTTGCACACCCATGAGATAATGGGCTGAACCTGCTGCACCTTTGGCCCAGTGGCTCTGCCCCTGAAACAAAAATGCAAAGCCAGATCTTACTGTCAGGCTGCTTCTCAGCAGGCTGGGCTGAAGCTAATAACAATCAGACAGGAATCTCAGAACTTCTGAAAAACAATTTATTGTAGAAAAGAAGCCATTATGAAAGAGTTCCAGTCACCACTGAGCTTTAAATGCAAGTTCTGTTTATAAGAAACAATGTTCAGATTTCTTTCACCTTTTTTCCTGTATCCACTCTATATAAAGAACTAGAAGTGATTCTCCTCTGGCCATTATCAGTCTACTTCTTGATTTGATAACAACCTTGCTAGCATCAGGTTGTTTATTTTTAACCATGGAAGAACAGACTTGCATCACTTTTCCCTTCAATGCTTCTCCTCCTTGTTCCCTCATTCCTAGAAGAACCTGGTTCTTCTCTCTTTCATCCATTGCAGGATGCTGGCCCAGGAAGCATCTGATTCTTCCATTGATTCTATTTTTGTGTCTATTGAAATGTAGAGTCTCTCTCCTCTCCTTAAGAGGAATCTGTAGGAATGGGAATAACTCTTCCATCTCTACCTTTCTAAAACATTAGTATAATCAGAGTATTTATATGTAAATGTCCTTTTGATTCACAGATCAGGGGTGAGGAGGGCGAGAGGTATTCTTTATGTTTGCAAATAATGAGCTTGGCATTTTGGAAGTCATATAATGTTTTCTTGGTCCTAGTGAATATGTGGATTATAGATTTATAGCCATCCATCCCTAATATATTTTTATTATTATCTATTTATTTATCCAATTTGTCCCCGCCCATCTCCTCCCATTGGGGGACTCTGGGCAGTTCCTAATACTATCAGGAATGTAGAAAAGTTAGTGGCAAAGCTTCCTGATATTGTAAATTCAGGAGGAGCTGTCTGTTTTGAAATTGATTCAGAATGCAGGAGTCTGCCATCAGTGGTTTCTACTCTCATCAGTAGGTCTTCTGAGTGCACAAGATATATTTGAATGGTTTTCTGCAGCTAGCAGTGGTGCTCTGCTGGCTATCAGCTGCATTGGCTTGACGTCTGAAGACTCTGCTGAGAAGATAAAGGGAAAGGGAAGGGAATAGTGTTTCTTAGTTTTTCAGGTCTTCCATTTATAATCACACAGCAGCAGATTAAGGCTTCCAAGGTCTCTGGGATGCTCTGTCAAATAAACACATCCTATAGCTCATTAGAGAGGCCCTCTTTAAATTGGTCAAAGCCAGTTCATTCCAGCTGACATATTGAGCAAAAAGCTGAAAGTCAGAGATATGTTCAGACTCTGCACTTATCTTGTTGCAATCAGTGGGGTTCATGCTTTGCTGTTGCCTGTCTGGCAGAATCATTAAAGGCAGCACTTAGTCTGGTTATAAAATCAGCATAATTGTCTAGAACTGGGTTGTTGTTTTCCAGAAGGATTGCTCATTTGCAGTTGGCCCAGGCAGGAGACCCAGAATACATCCTTTCCAGGATCAATCCATGGAAAATTCTCAATGAGATCTATAAATCACATGAAGTGATAAAGGTCTTTAATTTCTCTGGACTTCCATCATACTTATCTGACAAGCTGGAAAGCAAAGCAACATAATGACAGGTGGTGATCACTGCAGCTGAAGTAGGACCATCTGTTGTGTCATTTGGTTCATTGTCTGGGTCAAATGGCAAATCTGGGCAGCATCACGTTTTGAAGCATGACAATGGTGACCTGTTCAAGAATCAACAGCATGGCAGGAAGACCATTCACTATGGTCTGAATCCAGAAACTGGAAGAACACTATTCCTGGGTAGTGGGAGTTATGAGTTGTTGGAATTAATTGGCAGGCTTCTTAGCAGGTTGGGCTGAAACTAATTAAACATGCAACTTCTGATAAGTAATCAGTATACAGTAAAAGCCAAGAAACTTTTATGAAATAATTCCTGCAGCAGCTGGGCATCAAATGTGTGTTGTATTTATCATAATCAATGTTATAATTTCTTGCATTTTTTCTCCCTTTCTCCTACCCACTCTGTAAAAAGAGCTAGAAGTGATTTGCTTTTAGACAGAAAATACAGATTAAGTCCGCTCCTTCTTTTGATAACTGGCTGTTGTTTTCTGTTGTTTACTTTTGACCATGTAAGAACTAACTTGCATACATATTCTTTTTTAAAATACTTCTTTTTAAAAATGAATTATATAATGATAAATTACTATTAACTTAATCTTCAGGGCTTAATTAACAGCAAAACATAATTGACACTGTATGGTGTTGTTGGATTCCAAATCGCTAAATTAACATTGTCCATAAAACTAAAAACTAGCTTAGATACCTTCAGTACTAAGTAATGTCTGTGTCTATATCATTTACATGAGCCAGTTTGGTCTAGTGGCTAAGGTGCTGGGCTAGAAACCGGAGACTGAGAGTTCTAGTCCCACCTTAGACATGAAAGCCAGTTGGGTGACCTTGGGCCAGTCACTCTTTCTCAGCCCAACTCACCTCACAGGGTTGCTGTTGGGGAGGAAATAGGAGGAGGAAGGAGTATTTGGTATGTTAGCTGCCTTGAGTTATTTATAAAAATAATAAAGGTGGGATATAAAATAAATAAATATTATGTCCTGTGGATGAGTGTGTGATAGATCAACAATAGAGATTATCTTGAGGAAGGTTTCATAAGTAACTTCATTAGATATCACCATCTTATCATTTCTCTCACTCATCTGCTTATGTTCAGTCAAGATGCAAATACACATTCATTGTCCCCTGACCCAAACCAAGGGGTATTTCCAGTTGTGCTGTAACATCAGAAGGGCTTTCCATGCCTCAAAAGCCTAGTCATTCCCCTAATCTTGATTGAGATAACAGTTTTCTTCATGAGTAAGCCTGTTTTTACATCCCAACCAGTGCATGAATATTGGTGGAGGTAGCTGATGGATGTGTAGAGGTCAGACTGTGGTGCACATTCTTATTGCCCTTCTACATGACGAATGAAATAGACAAGAAGACTTAGAATGGTTCCCATCTCATTGGAAAATGTCATTGCAGACTAGAAAGAACAGAACTTGGTGATCTGAAGATTAAATGTCAAGCTGACTGGGCAGAAAAGTTCATCCAGATGCAGTTGTAGGGTCATATAAGCAATCAACAGAGTCACAGAATACACTATTATTTTTCAGGCATTCTTGTTTCAATTAAAGAATTTGACCTTTTGAGAACCCTGTTCCAAAATAGGCAATTTAACAAACTTCCTTGCCTTTGCTTCTTTATCACTTATGCTGTTTAGATCTATGGGAGCTTGTATTTGTGCTGTGCCTGCACTATTGTCTGAGACATTTGCTTTTTGACCTGAAGCACAATTTGTCATTTGCAGCTGCTCTCCAAAGAAACTAACACTGCATAATTAACAATCCAGCATCCGTTTAATGACTGAAGTGTAAACTCACTGGGAACTGTGAGCTTTCACTTTCTGATAGGTTTGTAGTTGCTATTACACTCATCTGAGTTTCCGGCAAGGATATCTGAATGAAAACTGATTAAAGCACTGTCACCTCTGGTCACTAATATGAAAATTACTTTGTATAGTCAAATAATCAGATGTTATTAAAGCTTCAGCAATGATTTATCTTGCCCTTAAATTCAAACCTAGTCTCATGCTTCAGATTGCCATAGTAAGTTTGCTTGCCCTTATCTATTTCCTGTCTCTAGCTATTTATTCAGTCTTTCACATGCTTTCTGAATACCCATGGTCCAACTGCATAGGACAACATTTTAGCCCAAGCTGCATAGGACAACATTTTAGCTTATACTCCTAGATAATTTCTTGAAAGGATGCCATGTAAATATTAAAAAGTAAGAGGAAAACAGATAAGCTAGAACATCAAGTTAACATGAACACCAAGCCATGGCATAGAATAAGAGGTCCCCAGCATTATTTTAATGTAAAAAAGAACAAAGCCATTAAAAAAATGCCCTTCAGAAAATTCAGAAAAATATAGTATCAGAAGCTGGTTAGAGGTCTAGATGAACAGAGTTTGTTCACTCCTTAGCAAAAGTCAGTTTCTGCCTATAAATCAGGTTGAAATCTTGATTAGAATTCATCCAGATAATAACCATTATCCAAGTTCATCTAGAGTAGAGAAACTACGATTTCTTGTAGCATTTATGTTGTTTAATCTTTATGTTACCGACTTCCCAGGATTCCTCCGTTCTACGGATGTTCACATGCCAAAGATCCTTAACAGACATACCAATATCCTTTTGTATGCAGATGACATGGTTTTGATGGCACACTCCCAAGTAGGCCTGAGAAGATTGATGGGGACCTCATTCTTATTGCACCTCAATTTTTTTGAATATTAATAAGTCCAAATCCAAAGTAGTGGTTTTTGGAAAAAGATGGGCCAAATATAACTGGCACTTGGATGAGGAGCCTATAAAACAAATATATTTTTTTCTCATATTTAGATGTGGTTTTTACAGACACAGGGCCTTGGGTCAATCTCTTCAAACAAAGTTCTACAAAGGCCACAGCAAGTTCTAAAACACTAATCAAACTACTTAGTTACAACCACCCAAGTTCTCTGCTCTCCATCTTAAAGGTCCACAAGGCAAAAATCGTACCAGTATTAACATATGGTGCCAAACTGTGGGGCCTATCAAAGGCCTCCTTACTCAAACAAAATCAAGCATGCTTTTTAAGAACCATTCTGGGGACTGACATGAATACACCTGCAGCAGCAGTAAGAGCTGAAACAGGCACCCATTCCATTTACAGTCTATCAGTAACTAAAGTCTTCAACTACTGGTGGAGGATTCTCCCAATGGAACCTGACAGACTACCAAAAATGTGCCTTGAAGAACAGATGGGCACACCTCAACCCTCCACATGGATCAATCAACTCCACCAAACTATCGCATTCCTCAGCTTTTCGTCACAATACTTACTTTCAGCTGGAGACCAGGCCAAGGCAATATTTAAACAAAGAGTTTTGGTTGTTAACACCCAAACAGATACTGAGTCACTTGATAACATTAGGTAATTGAAATGGCTGGCTAAGAATAAAATGTCTTTTCAAATAGAAAATTACCTGACAGTGGGTCTTACTCAATACCATAGGATAGCTCTTAGCAGAGCAAGATTCAAGCAGCTAGACCCTATGGTCAAATACAGACGATTCCTCCAAATGCCTTATTTTGAGAGAACAAGTGTTTGTGGACCATCTGAAATATAACACATTGCACATGTCCTATTTAACTGCCAATTATATGCCCCAGCTAGGCTCAGTACCTTCAGACATTACTTGACAGAACCACATATTGGGTGTGTAACAAATGACTATATCACTTCCTTCAGGGCACAAATACATATGTAGGCAATGGAACTGTTATGTTTATAGTTAGGGCTGTCCAACTGAGAACGCAATTTATAGAACACATTAGGGTGGCATGTAAAGGTGATGAATTCACCTAAACACATATTGTTTTATATTTTATTATTCATCTTATTATAAGCCTCTGCATTATCTTACACTTTTTTATCTTACTCTTTTATCTCTATTTCACCCTACTGTATTTTATCGTATTTTATCTCACCTACTGTAAGTATATTTTATCTTATTGTATTTTATCTGTCTTATGTTACTATATTTTATTGTGGCTGATGCCCAATTCTTTGATATGGTCAACTGACTAATCAATAAAGTTATATTACTATTACTATTCTAGCATTTAGTTATAGCATACTAGATATTATGTGATTACTATCCTTAGTCAAGGAATCCAAGTTATAGATTTTTATTCAACAAAAATCTAGCTGTTACTTCTTTAAATGAGGTTGGAATCGTGCCCTTCTCCAGATAATTATTAATCACTTTTGATGTCCAGATGGTCATCCCAAATCTAGGAGTTTTTAATAACTTAAGAGGGGAATCGATAAAAAGACAGCAGTGGGCCTCAAGCTGAAATCTAACCCAAATAGCGTGACTAGCTAGCTACATCCATCTCTGATTCTATTAAGATAATGACATTTAAGCTGGAATGAATGCAGGCAATTTTTTATCACAATGTTACACAACTTGGTCACCCTGAATCTTTAAGAAATCTATTTTTCCACAACTCAGAAATGATCCATGGCCAAATATTATGAAGATGCAATACTGTTGGCAAAGTAAGATTTATTTGTCATCATTACTCTCACAGAATGAACCAAAGATTTTTTTGTTCGTTTGCTTGTGCTTGTGGTCCTTATCTCCTCAAAATACCAAGGTGTTAATACGGTTCCACAATTGAGATGTGGAGATTTAGTACTGATATCCCAAGTTATCTCCCAGTGCTCAGTGACAAACCATTGAGAGTTTAAAACTGGTCCAAGAGCTAAGGGTACTAAAGGTCAGGCTTGATCAAATAAAGTCCCCAAAATGATAGAACTATTTCTATCTCCCCCACATTCCCAGGTCTAAACAGACTGGGCAATTTCTAGCCCATTTGTGGGGCTTAAGCTGCAGAGTGCTATACGTGAAGCAGATTATTTGGACCCCCTTCAGTCATGGTTCAGCACTGGAGAAAGGTCAGAAATTCAGTGGTTACTCAGACAAAGATGACCTTTGACAGGATCTGGTGGGAGGAATACAGCCCTCCTGGCCTTTCTAGATCTCTCAGTGGTGTTCAGTACCATCAATAGGGTTAGGAGTGACAGTATTGTTCTGCAATAGTTCTCCTTCCTGAGTGGCTGGTTCCAGGTGCAGTGGGAAAAAAGAGGTCAATGCAATGATTCCTTATTAATAAGAGCTCTGTCACACTGCTCTTTAAGGCCTATATGAAATGGCTACAAGAGGTCATCCATTAGTTCAGGGTGAGATGTCATTAGTATGCTGATGATATGCAGTTATACATCTCTACTCCAGGCCAAAAGGGAGATACAGCAGACATCTTCATTATTTATTTTATTTTTATCCCATCTTTATTATTTTTATAAATAACTCAAGGCGGTGAACATACCTAATACTCCTTCCTCCTCCTATTTTCCCCACAACAGCAACCCTGTGAGGTGAGTTGGGCTGAGGGAGAGTGACTGGCCCAAGGTCACACAGCTGGCTTTCATGCCTAAGGCAGGACTAGAACTCACAGACTCCTGGTTTCTAGCCCAGCACCTTAACCACTAGACCAAACTGGCTGTGGGGGATTGAATGGGATTAAACAAGATGATTTAAACTCTGTTAATCCTCTTTTCTTTTAGAAAGGCAGTCAAAACAGTGTGGTACACTAAGCTTTTTGAGTGTGATCATAGTTAGAAAAGTTGCTGGTAGGGCTATGGCATTTGACATTTGTGTTTTTCAATTGTGTTTATTGTTTTAGTGGAAACTACTGGATGTCACACTGGAATGTGGTGATATATAAAAATAATAAAATTTAATGTTATTTTAAAGAGTAGTACACAAAGCCAGGTTCAAAGTAACCATTACCACTGGGCCATGGTTGTCATAGCAGCTGTGAAATTCTGACCTGATACTGATGTCTGTGATGAAGTTTGCCAAGACCACTAGCATTGAAATTTGGTTAATTTTGAGGCCACATCTGCAAGTCTGGGAGGACAGGCTGTTAGGTATCTGAATTGATGTTGCCCTTGATAGCGCAATAAATATCTCTTTATCCAACCAAGTTATACTTGGCAGATTGGTAACCCTCCCTCCCTTCTCCTAAAGATTATTCTTATTCTTCAACTGTCTAAACTGGCATTCATTCATGAGTGACACCTTAAGGGTCTAAGGGTACAATTGATAAGCTAGAAATAGAAATAAGACTTAGAAGTTTGATTTGAATTTTGACCATCTCCCACTACCATAGCATTTTCTTCCCCTCATGTCTCTTTCTCTCACTAATCATCATTTCATTACTTCCATTATACAATAAAGGCCCAAATATATATGAAGAGTAATTTTGTATTCTTTTAAAGAACCATTGCACTTGGGGTTCATACTTAGAGGTTTTATTTGCTCCCTCAATCGAGACTGAAAAATCATCCTGCTATACTTGTTAGAGGCAGTTAAATATCTTATGGGAGAAAAGAGCTGAAAACAACTCTTATTTCTTTAGGGGGAAAGCCTTCCTATTGCAACCATGCAGAAGGATAAATTTCCCTAGGCAGAAGAAACATAAATAGCTTCAGACCAAAAATACATGTCACATATGAAAGCTCTAAGGCTTCTTTACCGTCTCCTGGTTCCACAGAATGAACTCACAGCTGTTTCTAATGCTTCTAGAAAGCCAGCTAAATCCATAGAGATTTGCATGGAAGCCAGCTTGGGATGCTTTCACCTGAGAGAACAACTCATCATCACTGTCAAGTAAGCAACATAACTCCAAGTTTACCATTTTGCAAAGCTTTCAAAATCTAGCTTTCTGAACTTAAGGTATTTAGAGATATCTGAGGAATATCTAAAATACAAGAAATTGAGCCTGTAAATGTGCCCTACTAGAAATTGAATATATTTTACTGCATAGAGAGTTCAGATATCAAATATGTTTCAAAATGAGTAAGGTCAGTTGAATAGGCAGAAATATGGATCAATGGCAAACAGATGATGAGGCAGGAGAAGTCTAGTATTGGGGAGAAAGTGGTGGTGATACAGTAGATGATAAAAAGCATAGTATTATAATGTAATTGTCTACTGGCTTATTTTATATAAGGAGTGAGTTTTTGTTTGACCATTGCATATAACGTAGTGTACATACACTCTGCATTTTGATTTTACTGTTGGTGGATTTGGAATTTTCTTTTGGAATAGCACTGTTTCCTTCATTCTTACTTACACAATTTTGGGAGTTAAGTCTAATTAAGCTCATAAGGTTTATTCTGGGTAGAGTTATATAGGCTTGCTCTGTCACAATAATTACCCTGTTTACTGATTTAGAAAAAACAACAATGATCCATAAACCTTAATGCTCTTTCACCCCAAAGAAGACTTATTTTAATAATGTGGAAGTCCAAACTTAATATAAGAAAAATTAAAGATACTTTGTTTTGATCATGTTAACAAATATCAAACTATATAAAAGCTTTCAGCTGAGAATAGCTGTGAGTGAGGGAGCTACTCAAGGGTAATAAGTCCCAATAAAATAAGGAGATTAACTTTTGGCAGACAAAGGTTTTACTAACAAGACAAGCACCTTGTTCTCTAGATTAACCAGCACTGGTCATTGTTTGCTAGTTCTGCATGCTGTTTGGGATTGAAATGCAGGCTGCTAACACTACATACAGATTCTCTTTCCCCTTTCTACAAGCAGCAATTGAATGACCTTCAAGAGTGGAGGGTGAGAGGAAATTGATAGTTCCACCTGTCTAGAGAGAGGATCTTCAATTAAATTCAATTTTATTCCAGCCCTAAGGCCAAATACCTCAAAATATCTAATAACAGAAGATATTATATATAAAATAAATTAAGATAAAATACTTTTATAAGAAATTCCAAACCTAAGTAATGATGTGGCGTATCATACAGATGGTAGTACAAAACTGGGTGACTTGGGAGGATATTTTTGAGTTCTTGTCTGAAAGCAGTAACATTAAATAGAAATCACACTCCCTACCTGAAAATTTCTTCTAGAGAGAGGATCTAGAACATTTTGTAGTAGCTTATCTCTGAATCTTAATTCTCCCCAATCTGAGACATTGCTCTAATGTAGATGTACCATCAAAAACATATATAAAAACAAAGCTATGTAAAATGATCTATCAGTTGAAAAAATGTTACAGAGAAGTATGGTTCAAAGGGCCTTGTACAAAAAAGAATGGCTGTCTTTTTTGCAAATTTCCTTTTTTGCTGGAGATCCTCAGGAGATCCAGTTCAGGCCAGGAATATACTGTATGAATTTATCGGTTTCAGCTTCTCTGACTCTTATTTTCTAAGATTTAAATTCAGTTCATCATGTTTTTAAATTCAGTTGAGAATGTATTGTTAAATATAATATTTGCATTTTTAATGCAATTTTATCCTACATATATAGTTTTTGCAGTCAATGTTTGTATATATAGTAGAATTTAGTACACTTTGACTAAACTTTTCATAACAGTTTAGATAATAATAATGTATTAAATTTATATGCCACCCAACTTCCAGCAACATTCTCATGAAGACTGTGATCATCAAAATATATCTGGGTTCTGTTTCACATATGGATTCAGAAGTACAAAAATCAATGACATTTATATTAAATAAAACACAAATACAAGTGTTATATAAGGGAGACAAATGCATCATGGGAACTATAGCATTATCTAAGATAACCAACTGAACTAAAGAAAAGCCTAGAAAGAAGAGATGAGTCTCCTATTAGGGGTTCTTTTTTATTTATTCAATTGTATCATTGTAGTATATCTTTTAGGATCTTGAAGTTCTGTCAAAAGAACAAAAATGAGCAGAGCCTAAGGAAAAAGGAATATTTGATTAAGCAATTAAAAATATTCAGAACGGCCCTGAGAATCATCCTAAATATTAGAATCATATCCCAGATTGTCCTTCCTGAGTACATAGATCAACTGAATTATGTTTTGCATAAATAAGAAGACTTCAAAGCACATTTCCCTACCATTTAGTTCTTCATAGGGCAAAAAATTCTTCTAAGAGGAATCAAAGATCAGGGTAACAAGAAAGGAGTGTGTATGTGAACACAGAGAAAGCGTGTGTGTGTTAAAAACAACAACAAACAGCTGAATTACTAAAAACAAATTTAATTCCAAGGCTGGACAGCAGAGAACATTGTTGCGGTCTCAGAAATATCAGGAGCATTTATTATGAGGAGTTGAACAAATAAGAAAACTTCTCATATTTACCTTCCAGAATGTGTCACTTCTCTCACATGTGGCAGTCCGTTAACAGCTAGTAACCCAATCTGCACAGCTCTCACATTTTTGGTTTTAAGTGTTGGACTCCTACAACATACTTACAAATTGAACATTGTTACTTCATAAAACCACCCGAAGTTCAATCTTTACTTCTTTCTTGTCCTTCAGAAAAATATGACCTTGATTAAAACTTTAATTGTTGGTGAAGGCCCAGGCCAGGATTTTTTTACTGTAAAAGTTCCTTGAACATTTACATGGTTTGTTTTTGTTTTCATAAGTATTCTGTTGCAGCATCTGCTTCCTCAAAATATTCCTGAGGCAAATATAATGGTGCCTGTGGGTTTATTTTAAGGTTAGGTTGTTGACTGACTGCTGTGGTCTTTCTAGATGTCATTTTCCCAAGACTGAATTTTGAAGATCTCCCTTTCTTATAAAAATAGATGTAATCTACCTTCCTAAAACATGCCTCTGAAAAGCACAAGGCTTACCTATCATTTTAATAGTATTGTGGGAGGCTTTCCTGGGTAGAATGATTCAATGTTTCAAACTTTTACCAATATTAAAATATGTTTTTAATCATTCTACATCTAGCCTTTCATAGTTTTCTGCCTGAAAGAACGTGAATGGAAGATCTACCACTGATTCTTTTTAAAGTTCTGTAAATTAATTCTTAACTAGCTAGCTGGTGAACAGAGTTCAACTGAATATTTTATTAATTTATTATTCATTAAAATTAAATGCAGCTTTTCTATCAGCAGCTCTTCTCTTATTTTTCTACACAACAACAACCCTGTGACATAAATTGGCTGGGAGACAGTGCCTGGTCTAAAGTCACCCAGTGAGCTTCCATAGCTGAAGGTGAACTTTAACCAGAACCTGCTGAGTTCTAACCCAATGTCTTAGCTACTGTATTATACCAGCCTGGGTTTCCCCATTTAAAGCAGAATTATCCTTGTGTTGAATGAAGGCATGATGGCAGGCGAAATAGAACATCTTGAAAAGCAGGCCACTTTCCCATTTCTTTCTTTTAGAGAAAATACATTTTAAATTCTAGGGGCAGCATATCAATCAAAACATGCAATATTCTAAAATACAGAACTTGATCAACTTGTCAGTTTAATGGAGATACCCAAATAAAGAGTAGGGACTTCTTCAAGATTTGTTCTAGTCACATTAACTGAATTGATTTGTACCCAAGAAAAATCTTATTCCACAAGCTAAAACAAATTTAATGTTATAAATTGTTGCTTCCTTCTCCTTACTGACATGAAATATAAACAAACCCATCAAATGTTAAGTCCTTAATATAGCACAGAGTAGAGTATACATATGAACTTTCTTTTGGAACTCATAGCTTGTTGTATATTCTCATGTTATATTAATTATATGCTAGTGGTATGGAAACTAACAAAAGCATAACAGAAATTGATACTATGTAGTTTTATGATCACAGAAATACCTGACACTACAAATTTGGAAAGATACTCATTCTTCATCAATTGTACAACAGTCTGAAGGATTTAGCTCTTTTTATATATTATCATGCTAGGAGTCTTGTTTAGAGGACTATTTGGACTGCATTTGCCAATTTATATGCTGGTTTTCCCATTTTTTTAATATTAAAAAACTGACTTAAATGTTAATAATTTAATTAGATTCTTGTTGAGCCATTCAGTCACTTCTGGCTCTTGGTAATACTATGAATATCATTTCACCTGGATTGTGTGTCAGTAACTGCTTCTGTGAATTCTTCTACACTCATGCTTGTGTAGTATCTAGCTTGTCTTCAGTCAGCCTCTTTTGAATGGCCTTATATGTTTCCAGGCATGAGAGTCTTTTTCATTTCCTGTTATTATGCGTCCAAAATATTTAAGCTTTGACTTCATCATGCTTCCGGTAAGCAGTCTGGTTCGATTATATGATGATGATGCTATCCTTTCAATCGTGTTTGATTCTCGGTGAATCTATGGAGCAGCTCTCTCCACATTTTCCAATCTTGTACAGTTTCTTCAGTTTATTTATTTATTAAATTTATATCAGTTATATACAGTTATATACAGTAGGTACATATTAAAGACTAGTTATGATTACCATTTGGGTCAGTATACTGCATGTACCTCCTAATCAGTGGGATAGGGCAATATTATTTTACCTTGCAAGGTAGTCCCTAGATTACAGGCCCCAGCTTGCATGGGATTGCATGAACATGCTTGATATTATGAACGGGGGCCTTGCTATAACAAATGTTCTTACCATCTGTACACTATAGGTTGTTAAACAGGATTAAAAATTCCAGCAGTCCAAACCTGAAAGTATAGTCTCTTTATTAACTTATATCTGGAAGTACTGGCATAATGACAGTCAGATAATAAGCAGTTGATAATTTATGGGGAATACAGCACAAAGAATATTTAAAGCATACAAAGCTATCAAATAGGCAGCAGTTATAATCTACAAGAATTTAGCATTCTTCAGTTAATGAGACAAAGGCATGGAGTTCAGAGAGCAACATATTTCTTTTGATGAGATAAAGGCAAGAGGTTCAGAGTGGCAGACTGAATTCAGAGAGAGAGAAATGCAAGGGGTTTGCAGAGAAGCATGCTGAATTAAATGATATTAAGGCAGGGAATTCAGGGAATGGCAGAGAAAATGGGGGAAAGTTTAAAAAAGTGATTTGCTTTGTACAGTGCTCAGTTATAGAAGACAGAAAGAGAAACCTAGAAATTCTTGCCACCACAAATAAGCAGAATTTTGTAGGCTTACAAACATAGCAAAGAGGGATAGACATTTACAAGATGCACCATTTGTGCACATATACATATACATGGGTTGCAGAATAACATATTTTGCATAGACACACTTGGGATTGGAGACTAAAATAGAACAAATGATTGTGGATTGAAGAGGGAAGGGTGATGAGGGGAACAGGAAAGAAAAAATGGCCTTTTCTTTGCAGTTTATGCACAGAGTCTGGTCCTTAAAGGTTAACATTAGATAGTTCCTCCATCTGTTAGAAAGGAAGAAAACAAGGGGTTCCTAACTGTTTTGGCCAGGTTTGCTTAGTGTGCAATTTATTTGTTTATTTGTTTGTTTTATTTATTTTTCAAATTTTATCACTGCCCAACTCCCCCAAAAAGGAGGACACTTTGGCTTCCTGAACCATGATTCTCCTGAAACCATGGACCCAACTCAAAGGATGGGTATTAGTATATTGCTTCTTTGTCTGATGCTGGATTTAGTTAATCAGGTGAAACTGGCTGGCTCTTCCAAACTATGAAAGCCAGCTCAGTTGAGCTGTTTCAGGAAATCAAAAAGGTCATGCTTCCAATGTTTAAAAGGCAATATACTGGAGGGGGTTGGTTGCTTCAAAAGGCCCAGTGATCTCTTTGGGTCTGTACTAGGAGTCTAACTCAGTGACAGCCTGCTTGATAGTCACACTGGCTAGCTCAAGGCCAGTGGAGTCTGGCTTCAGAATGCTTAGAAAGCTTTCTTTCTAAGATAAGCAGAAAGGTGGCAAGTGATGATGAAAACTCAAGGCTGGGAAGGCTTTCCATCTTGGCAGCTCTCCTGAATAACTTGAGGTATAGATGGAAAGAGAAAAATGTATCTGATAGAGCAAGCTAGCAAGATGGGTTTTTCCTTCCCATTTTATAAAAGACATCTTGTCTGAGGCAAAGATTTACTTGTCCATTTTGGAAAAATGGAGCCCCTCAAAAGGTGATCAATAAGGTGATTAACACATGTGATCAAGACTAATAAAACAGGATCAGAAAGAAGCAAAAGGGAGGAATGTTGAAGCAAGCATTTTAGAGATCTGTATGGGAGTCTGCGTGGTGGCGCTGCAGGTTAAACCACTGAGCTGCTGAGCTTGCCGATCGGAAGGTCGGCGGTTCGAATCCACGTGACGGGGTGAGCTCCCATTGCTAGTCCCAGCTCCTGCCAACCTAGCAGTTTGAAAACATGCAAATGTGAGTAGATTAATAGGTACCGCTTCGGCGGGCAGGTAACGGCGTTCCGTTTAGTCATGCCGGCCACATGACCACGGAAGTGTCTACAGACAAACGCCGGCTCTTCGGCTTTGAAACGGAGATGAGCACCGCCCCCTAGAGTTGGTCACGACTGGACTTAATGTCAAGGGAAACCTTTACCTTTACCTTTTATGGAAGAGGGAGTGATGTCAAAGAGTAGAATTAAAACAATATAAATGTTGGTGCTGGAGTGGGAGTGAAAAAAAGTAATAAATGCTGTGAGAATGTTGAAAAATAGTAATGCAGCAAGAGTATATAATGTAACTGGAGAAATGTTAAAGCATGGTGTGTGTGTGTGTGTGTGTGTGTGTGTATGTATATGTATATGTAAAAGCTGCCCAGAGTCACTTTTCTAGTGAGATGGGCAGTGTATAAATATAATTAAAAAATAACAAATAAAAATAAAATAAAATAAATCGTTTGCTTATGGGGTGACTGTGCAATTTCTTTAGCATGTCATGGGAACTTAGTGCATGATAATTGGAAAATACAGCTCTCGTTCCCCTATACAAACAGAAAGGTAGAAGAGTGAATGTAAAAACTACAGGGAGATTAGTTAGTTAAGTGTGCCTTGGATTGTATTTGGCAGAATTCTGACTGTAAGGGTATGAGAGGTAACAATGGGCAAAAATTGGGAAGCACAGTGTAGTTTATTACCGCAAAGGATGTGCATAAACCAGACATTGATCTTCAGCAGGTCACTGAGAAATGTGTGAATGTAAACTGTTTACTAAGGAGGGGGAAATGGGTGGAGAAACCATATGATGGGCAGGTATTGGTAGAAATACTGTGGTTAGTATTTAGTCCTTGTGGAATGAATGTTAAAAAGGAATTAAAATAGCTCTATATAAAAGTGTCCTTCTGTTGTGGTTGGGTGAAGTTGACGGGATCCTCAAAAAGAAAGACCTGAGAAGTTAAGAGAAGAAAAGGCAATGTACTGTATTAAGTGGTACATGGAATGGTGGAAACAAAGATGGTTTACAAAGAATAGAAAGATATGGAGAGTTATAATAAATGATATTGCAGTAAGCTAAATTTAGCATTATTCCCCCCCTCCTTTTTTCCTTATCCTCTGCTTAAATTTCTTTGGCTTACTATTTCTTACTCATTTTTTGTGCTTTGTGGCCATTGCTTATGTAAAAATGGCACAAGTTTTGCATGATGGGTACAAATATATGAAAGAGGTATGTGTGGTTTTCCTTTGCTTTCCTTTCCCATAGGTTTTTTTGTTGTTGTTGTTGTTTTGTTTACTTTTAAAGAAGTATTTTTCTCAATAAAACCTATTGGTATTTGTTGATCTCACATGCCTCTGGATTTATTTTTTAATTAAAAATATTCTTGGGCCTGACTGACTGTAGCAATATTGATTTTGAATCTAGCAATTACTTTGGGGCACATTTATTTAGACAAGAAATCAGTAAAACATTACCCTTTGAGTTCAAGTTGTCAGCTATGGCTGGCTTCTGTTTAACGAGCAAAATATTTAATCTATGGGCTTTAATAAATAATGAAATTGAATTACTGGCACCATTCTTTTTAGTCTTTTGGCTACTGTGTATCTACTTCTTTTGATTTAAATTCATTTTGTAAAATGTATTTTGTGTGGTTTTTCTAAACTGGAGATTTTACCTGATGGATAAGCATCTTGCAAGAGAACCTGAGGCAGACTTGTTCCCCCATGATGGCTTCCAAGAGCAGTGGATTACACTACTGCTAGAGTTCCCCAGCTTCATTCCCATTAGTCATGATGGGTGGCATCAGGGAAGACATTCTGAGCTTACCTGGTGCCATGCTAATGTTTATAATAAAAATGCCTCCATTATGGCAACAAGAGAGCCACTTTGGTGCAGTGGTTAAGGCGTCAGGCTAGAAACTGGGAGACTGTGAGTTCTAGTCCCACCTTAGGCATGAAGCCAGCTGGGTGACCTTGGGCCAATCACTTTCAGTCCTAGGAAGGAGGCAATGGCAAGCCACTTCCGAAAAAGATTGCCACAGTTGCCAGGAGTCAAGACTGACTTGTAGACACAAATAAAATAAATAAATGGCAGCAAGAGAGTGCAGGGGAGGAAGAATATTCAGAACATGAGAGGTGGAATTCCACCTGCATGCATGAAAGGCCTCTGAGGGTAGTTCAAAGGCTAAAACAAATACCAATGGAGACAATAAAAAACAATTTACAGAAAAATCAGATATTGGGATATTGGGATACTGGGGGAGCCATATCCATCATATCCTAAAAAAAGAAAATAAGAAAACATCTTGTTTCTTGGGATTTATTCTTGTTTTCTTTTTTCAGGATTTGATGGATATGGCTCTCTCAGTATCCAAGCTTCCCTATATTTTTGTAAATTCTTTTTTATTTCTGCATTGGTGTCCTGTGTTGACTACCTAACTTGTATCTTTTTTTATTTGTTAGCTTTCCCCTTTCCCCTTCGCAGAATTCCCCGCTTGGAGAAGGGAAAGATTGTTTAAACAAGCGGTCCCTTTCCAAACTGGTCTTCAGCACAGCACTTCCCTAGAAGGTGCTAGCCACAGGTTAATTAGCACCCTTGGCCAGCTTGTGCTGCTGGGAAAGACCCTAATCAGTTTCACCCTAAAGGCTTTCTTAAGCGGCGCTGGGCTTGCAGCCACCAGCATGCTAAGCAAGCAGCTGGCGCCGAGGCATTCCTTTCAATGGGTGTTCCCCCACTGTGTACTCAAAAGTATTCCTGTTAATGTGCAGCCTCCCATTGTATACTTGCTTACTTTCTTGTAATCTCTTCCTCTTCAATGAATGTAAATACAAACATTAATTTCCCTTTGCCAGTTATCCCAGGACTGGGGTGAGGATTCCAAAGGGTGGGAGAGTGGGGGAAAAGGGCTATAAGATCTACCCCTTTTTCCCAGCTCCCTTGTGAGTCGAGTTCTGGAACATGAACTTTCCCTGCCATTTGGGCTCGCTTGGCTGTTTGGGGTTGTATCCTCCTGATGTTGTAAGTATTTGGGGGCAATTTCTTAATAAGCCTTTTTAAAGATTTACCATCAACCTGGCATCTCCTTTGGTGTTCTCTTTCTTTGGTATCCAACCTGCAAATTCTAAATTAAGTGTCGACACACAGATGAACGGAAACATTTGGTATTTGTTTTAGCCTTTTAACTACCCTCAGAAGCCTTTTGTTTGGATTAAGGTGGGCCTGAAATAAGCAACAGCATAATGTGTTGAGGAGAAAAAAAATGGGGAACCACCTGTTATTCCAAAGCCTCTGTGATGGTTTTAAGGGACATTTTATCATGTTTGGTGGATGTGTAAAAAGCCATAAAAATTTGGATACAAATAGATACACTAATTCAGAAGATTTTAAAGACTAATATGCAGTTGAAACCAGAGACTTTTCTTTTGGGATTAATGGACAGACAGCTGGAAAAAAGTCATGGAACTTTGTATTTATATATGACAATTGCAGTGAGATTATTATATGCTCAAAGGTGGAAGCCACCCACAATGGAGGGATGGTTGGTGAAGATGATGGAACTTGCAGAGATGGTTAAACTGTCATGTTCACTGTTTCAATGTGCACTGTACATTGTAACGTTTCACATGCCATGGTGCTGACGCACGTTTATGGTGGGAGGGAGCTGCTGTGAAACATTGTGCCAAGCTCTGTATCTGTGGAATGTGTTTGGGTTATGTGGTCTACTCAAGGACTTTTCCTGTGGACCATCAGGAGCCGTTAGGAGCACCTGGGATTGTGAGCCTGAGAAGATTCTACGGGGGGAGGGATCTCGTTTGTACCGAGAGTTTTTTAGTTTGCATTTGGCATGCTTTTTCCATTCTCAGCTTTCTTTGTGATCCTGCATATTATTCTTTAATAAATCAGATATCTTTATGAACCTGTTCATGAGTCTGATGGTGTTTTAGGATAGGCAATCATTACATAAAGTTGAGAATCACCAAAGTTATACCGTTAGCTCCTGCCAAGATTAGTTTCTTGTGAGGGAAAACAGTTAACGATGGCCAAAGCCAAACCCACAACCGGGAGACTCGAGGAGCCGACTAGCTTGATGCCTGAGTCAACGGTCAGGAGCAAAGAACGGAGCCTCACCCCAGAACCTTCAGCTTCACGGCAGCACTCGAGTTCCAGCCCGGAGGGAGAGGGTTCCGAAGAGGGGAGAGCACCAAAGCAACCGGCACCTGGCGAATCGCCCGCAGAGTTGATCACCTGGGATGAAATGGGAGAACCCCAGCCAGGGACATCCCAGGCATCCTGGAAGTATCGGTTCCCACTGGCACCAAATGTAGAATCTACCACGGTATCAGAAGGGAGTCAGCCTAACGTGCGAGGGAGGGAGGAATCTCAAACCTCTGAAAGGCTAAGAGTGGTAGAGGCCAAATTAGAATCGATGGAGCACATGCTAAAAGAGCCCTGTCTCTGTCATGGGGGGGGGGGCAGCCGAGGCGCAAAGGAGATTCCAGCTCCACGCAATCATCCTCCATCCCCTCACCTGGACCACCGGCAGAGCGGGGCCGGAGACGAAGCCGGGATGAATCTCCACCACGCAGACCCCGTCCATCAATGTCCCCACCCCTTTTTTAAAGATGTAATTTGATTGAAAGTAATTTCAAAATACAACAAAGATTACTAGAAATATGCATGAAATCATGGAATCATAGAATCCAACCCCCTGCTCAGTGTATAATTTTAAAGCATCCCTAACAGATAATCAGCTTATGCTTCCCATCTATAAACAAATCTTTAAAGCCATATCATTCAGTCCTAGTCAAGAAAAATCCATTAAGAGCTACCAGAAACAACAACGTATATATTTTGACCTTGATCAAATAATCCTACTTTGTATTCCTTCCATTTACTTTTAAGAATCTTGATCTTTTATTGCTTCAAATAGTGTCCCCCAAGTTGATTTTTTATCATTTTCTCTTTGTCTTCTCTCAGAAACTCCTTCATAAGTTTAACACATCTCGTTTGTAAATCCAAGATAAGAAAATTATCCAAGTCACTCTTGTGGTTTATTATTTGTTTGTCCCCTTTAATTATTAAGACATCAGCCAGTTTCATTTGTAAATCCAGTGTAACATCATTTTCCATTTCATTCTTGTAGCCTGACATTTTAAAATCCATTTTCACATGGACATTCAAATCAGCCTCAGCCTCTGTTTTATCCAGTAAAATCTGTTTCTCTTCCTTAACTTCTTTTGAATCCATTTTTGTAATCACAGACAACCTTAAGAGTAATTTCTGAGTACATTGTTCCCAAATATTCTTGAATTTTTCCACAGTCAAATAATATTGCTCCATTCTGTATTAATTGGTCTCTTCTCCTTTAATTATAATCTTTAGTTCTTTCTGGTTCTCTCTAGTCAACCTTCAACGTCCCCTCTTATCATATTTTTTGTTTTTTGTTTTTTGTTTTGGTGATCAACAGCACTTTCTCATGGGAAGGTTTCTTACAATTAGTTTCAAACTCTTCATGTACATTTTTTAATAAAATTTTAAACAACCCACAGGAAGTATTCTTGTAATTAATTTCAAAATCTTACTTCAAGTCCATCTGGCCCCTTAATCCATTTGTAACTTTCCAGAATCAATGTTCTAGTCACCCTTTTGCTGTTTATTCAAATATATATAAATAAATGAAACTTGCCCTTCTGATGGTTCTTAATATCCAAAAAGACATTAGCAAGCAGTTTCCCAAAGTGATTAAGAAAGGAAGTCTGCCATGTCCTTTTGTAGGCACTGAACTGCAGCTTAGGCAGTTTTCCCCAGCTCCCGGAGCTCTAAAACTGCTGTCTTATGGCCTCTTCATGGGAAGCGAGTGTATGGAGTGCTTATGGGTGATCCTGGTCCTCTCCTTTCTCCAGAGAGGAATTCTGAGGAGCCAATCCATTAATCGGCACCTCTTTCCACCACGGTCATCAGCTCCACTCTTGTGGGACTGTCTTCAGTCCTCCATTGCTTCACCGGAGATCATTTCCAGCCAGTTTACTCATGGGTGATATGCAGCTTAAGGCTGTAGTATGTCTGTATCTTAGTCTTCTCTCTATCCTCAGATAAATTTTCTATGGCTGAGAGAGTCACAACAAACTATAGAGTGCTTACAAAGCAGTCAAATGTATCAAATCAATCGTGAATTATTTGCACTCCTATTATAATGGCTGATTTTGATGTCACTTAATTAGTCGATTAAGCAGACAGCATCACTCCAAAGGACATGCAATTCTCTGTATAGCGGGAGAAATTTGGCTTGTTTTGTAACAGCCCAGTAATGCTCCATTAGCATTTAAACTAAACATTTGGTCCACATGAGATATATACCTTTGTGTGTATTTGTATCTTCTATTCCTGCTCTTTTTACACAGCACGCTGGATTGCTCAATGAGCTGTTCATTTGGCATCATAATGCTGTGATGTAGCTCAGAGTAGAAGGCAATAAATATCCTCTGCCCCTGCTGCCACAAAGAAGCTGAATTCATAATCAAGATAATGTATGATGCAACCTGATTGCTGCTTTCACTGCTCATCCCCTACTGACTCATTTAGTCATTTACTGTCAGGGCTAGCCCAAGAATGACAAGGAAGCAATCAAGCCAAACTTCAGTTCTTTATTTGCTCACACCATATAGACTGAATCTTGCCAGACTAAACCTACTCTACTCTAACCTAAACAGAAATAACCTGGGAGGATCTAGGGCATGGCTACTCTGAATCTCTTTCTCTTCCCATGGTCCAGCTCTGGGCTGTGTTGTTTCTTGTCTTGTCCCCCTACTTGGAATGTGTCCTGTCTTTCCTGAGAACCAGCTACATTACTGTAGTCCATCACATTTACTCAGTAAATTGCCATTTCGTTTATTTTCTCAATAACATGTCATTTCTAGAAATGATAACATCTACAATGCTTTCCAAAGTACACTTCAAAACTCTTCTGTTGTCTAAATCTGAGCCAAAGTTTCTGGGCCATCTTCACCTGATAGCACCATCTGTTTTGAAGCAGAAACTAGAAAGGGCCACAATGACAAACAGTTCCATAAGCTTCATGATTCCTACCTTAGATCATTTCAATACCCAGTTGAGGATTCTAATGAAGATAAGATGCAGTCTGCTTCTTCAAGAGATAAATGCTTCCTATATGTGAAGTGCCCAAGGATGTACCTTTGCACTATATTGTAGTGTGTTTACCATCTCCCCACCCTTTCTGGGAGAAGTAAAAATCCATAAATTGTGGTGATAGCTGAAACAAGTCCTCCAGGAATTATGTGTGTGGGGGGGAAGAGAGCTACATTATAAGTCTTACAACCAGATGACTAAAGTTGGCTTTAACCCAACACTGTGACATTTTCTTATAGATATAGGAAGAGAAAACTTCAGCCAAAATCTGGTTTTATTCTAATCTCTCTTTTTGCCTGTGTTTTTGCTATTTTGCCTGAATGTCAACCTTCTGTTTTGTTAATTTGTTCTTTATATGTAAGCTGCTGAGAGTCACTTGGATTGTGATGGGAAACAAATGGAATATTAAATCAATTTGGTAGAAAAATGGTTTGGAGACCTCAATATGCCTACCCTTGTGGGCAGCCATGGGATCTTTTAGCCTCTTAAATTGTTTACAAAATTAGTACAGGCAGTCCTTGTTTACTGACCACAACTGGGACCAGCAACTCAGTCATTAGGTGAAGTAGTTGCTAAGTGAAACCACAACTGTGCTAATGAACTTGTTTCAGTTTTCCTTTGCCTTACAGACTTGCAAAGGTCATAAATGCAAGGATTGGTCATAAAGTTACTGTTGTAACTGTGAAAGGTCACTGTATGAGGTAGTTGCTAAACAAGGACTACCTGTATTTAAAGTTGTCTCTGAACCAATATTTCTATAAAAATGAATTTCTTATGTGCATATATAAATGGGATAAATAACTAACATGCAGACATTCATGAGCAACCATTCCCATGCAGTTCTGCATGTTAACCATTTATTTTAAATTTATAGCAAGGGGGAAAAATACAGAATATTTCATATTATATGTATGATGTTGAATGACACTAGATTTGGTCACGGACTTCTGTATCCCTTAAGAAAATTACTGATGCATGCTATCTTTTTCTTGACATTCATAAGATATGAAACCTTAGAAAATACTAAATATGACTTGCCCAATTGCTTTGTGTATGTTATGTGCAGGCAAAGCATTTTAATTGCTTATTTATATCCAGTATATATTTCAAAAATGAAACATGCCAAGTGAGACTGACAACACAACGTTAGAGGATATTCCTAGCTCTAAAGAGGATATCCTCCAGTTGGAAACTCTCCATCCCAAGGAAGGAAAGTTTCAAGAATAAAGAAAGGGTGAAGGAATTTTCTTTCAAAGGTTTTCTCCTGATGGACTATGTAAAATAAGTGGATTGCCTTCCAAATGCAGACCTGAGCATTTTAAAACAACAATACATAATTCTGTCCACACTTAAAGGGAATAAATCCATTGAATACAGTGAGATTTACTTCTAAGGATTATACAATTCCTTTTCGGCCAAAGGCTATAATTTTACTGGAATGGCTTGCTAAAATCATATTTCTACAACTGGATAAGACAAATGAAGAAATGGGCCAGGCCAAAAATTAAGTTTGAAGTTAGTTTAATATTAATTATTTAAAATTCAGTTAAATACAGTTACTATTCCTTCCCATATATTTAGCAATTTCCCCCTTCTGTCGCATTATATATGACAATTTGGCAATAATTTTAGAGGGACCTGGGAGGTGCATCTGTTGTTCTGGAGACAATATGCAAGCCTTGTTGCTCAAGCTGTACATCCTTCTTTAAGCTAATATGCATAATATTGTTCTGTAATTCACTGAAATAAGGGTGATTTAATGGGGATAGTTATGAAATAAAGACTTCAATTTTTATCCGTGTTTAGAAACACAGGAAAAAATGAGGAAGGATTGTATTTACTTCTTTCTTCTGTCATCAATACATAAATAACACTACAAATACATTTCGTCTGTATATTTTGCATAAGCTATTTCCATACCTTCTTCATTTCAGCCATTGTCTTCTATACTCTCCTTTTAATGGGATCACTTCAGACATTTTAACACATATTATTGTTTCAAGTTGGTGTTTTATTCAAAACAAGATGTAATTGATTTTTCCCTAACAAAAGATGTGTAGCCATTATTGGAAACATATTTAATTGGTTGTCAATTCACCTCTAACTGATACAAAAAACTGACTAGATATTAGGGCTCTGAACCCTTATGTTCTTGATATTCTTGATTAAAGAAATATTGAGCATATAGTGTGTTACAAAAGGTTTTTTAAAAATTAGAAAGAATTTAAACCATTACAAAAATTCTTTATGGTCTCTTGATTTTGGAAATCATCCTATCTGAGCTAATGCCAATATAACAAAGTGTGGCATCCAGTGCTATTCTTCCATTCCCTGTGCCATCTTGGCGGCTTCTTCCCATGGCAAGTGATTCTCTGCTCCTATCCATAGATCCTTGCATTACCCAAAGTCTGCTTAGCTATTTGGTTTTGACATCTGATAGTACCTGGCTGACCATGTCTATGCTCAGAAACTAAGCAGGATTGATTACTACTTAGATGAGAGACTATCAGGAAATTCCAGAGCTTTATGCTAGGCTGGGGAGTTGAAAAATATCTTAGAAGAAAGCAATTGCAAAACTGTTTTGTACTGTTGCCAAGAAACCTGCATAGTTGTGTCCATATACTCCCCATTAAGTCAACTTGAGATGTTTTTACCTTAATGTAAGGTGTAAGGGTTCAATTAATACAAGATTATATGAAGTTCTGAAATCCCATCAGTATTCCCAATAGTATAATTATATATACAGTGGAAATCTGGAGGTCTTTATTTCTTCTCAGTGCTGTCTTTTCTTTTTCTTTTTCCTATGTTTTTGAGACATTCTTGTCTCCTGGTCACTGCCTGGACTGTTCCCTGCAGTTTTGTTGGCAAGGTTTCAGAAGTGGTTTGCCATTGCCTCCTTTCCTAGGGCTGAGAGAGAGTCACTGGCCCAAGGTTACCCATATGGCTTTATTCCTAATGCGGGACTAGAACTCACAGTCTCCTGGTTTCTAGCCTGGTGTCTACAGTTTTGAAACTATCATTTCTCAGGCATTAGGTAGGAAATTTAGTGAACTGCTGGATTCAGTGAACTCTCAAAGCATCATGATGAATTAAAATGGACAAAAGAAGAAGGAAAATCCAATTGTGTAGAGAGCTTGTGGTCAAAATTAGTTACGTTGCAGCAAGAAAACTGTCAGTGTAAGACCTGATAATTTTCAAGTTTATAGAAGCACAGCTATACATTTTGTAGACTGTGAAACCTCTAAGCCAAGAAGAAAGTAGGCACTACATCAGAGATGGAAAAAGATAATACTAACAGCATAATCTGTGTCCACAGCTAGGTCAAAACTAGACTCTCTGAATGGCAGTTGAGTTGAGAAGCAATCCAGCATAAAGTAAAGTGATAGTTTAGGGTTGAGGTGCACAGTCAGGTTTTCATAGTCTGGTTGAGTAAAATGAAGTTTTTATTTGGAAGTGTTACTAGGAGTGAGCAACAAGCTTGACTATTGTTACACACACAAGCTAGCTCCCAAGGTTCAGCTTATGGTCACTCACTCACACACTCACAGCCTGTTGAGGCATGCAGATCTTGTCAGCCCCCCTTGCTTTCTACCTGGGTTTTCCAGAGAGGTGCGGCCACAGCCCTGGTCAACAGCCGGGAAATAATTAGGGACACACATAAATCACTTCCAACCGAACACTGAGGCACAACAGGTTTTTTGAAATACACAGAGATCCAGTGAATTTAAAGTAACAGCAAAACTTTACTGGTTGCAAGGTACATTTGCTCTTCCTCACATGTGTGCAAACACACACACACTCATCCACTCTTACCCATGTCCAACTCGGCTGCCAGGCACTAGCTAGAGGAACAGAAGCCACCAAGTCTGGATCCAAAACCACCCAAGGAGACCAATACAGACCACTTTTACCCCCTAAAGTCCTTGCTCTGTTGATGGGATTGGGGTGGGTGTTTCCATTTGTTCAGACCCTCTGAACTCCTTTAATGGGATCCATTTGCTCAGGCCCTTTGATATCTTCAATGGGATCCATTTGCTTAGGCCCTTTGATGCCTTTGTCTGGTTCAGGTGACATTCTATACAACTTGCCTCCTTCCTGTCTACCTCCCTGAAGGGATCATTAGACAATATTCCTCTCTGCTTTACATGCCTGCTTCATCTTTTTGTTATGCAGCTTCAGCCTAGTCTCACACTATACCCACCAGGATGGGAAGCTCCCCTCAGGGACTACTTAATTAATCAGCCAGTCTGGAAGTCTTAGTTGTCTGTGCATGTTGTGGGGGAAAATGGTTGATAATAGAGAGAGATCTCTGGATGATCTCATCAAATAGTAAATAAAAAACCCAGAGCTTCTCAGAAAACGTTCGTTCTTCCTGAGGAATCTACAACTTCTAAGGAATTGTCCATTTGTCGTTCTGAGGGCAACCTAAGAACTCTTTCTGGTAGCCTCCAGAGTACTTTCCAATTCCCTTGTCAACAGCTCAGTTTCCCAGTTGAAAGTATGGTTGAGTCTGTCCATGTGTTGTGAGATTAAGGAGTTTTCATCATGTCTTCTCACTGCTAGTTGGTGTTCATGGATGTGCTCTGCTAGTCTTCTGCCTGTCAGTCCTATATAGTGGCTGTTACAGTCCTTACACTCTATGTTGTAGATGACTCCTGTTTTTTCTTCTTGGGCTACTGGGGCTTTTGGTTTACTTAAGATGTTTTGGAGGGCATCCTAGACCAAGCTAAATCCAAAAATGCTAGGGAATCCCTGGAAGCTTGGTATTCAAACAAATCAAACATCAATAGACACATAGAGATAAACCACATTTACAAACCATTCAAAAGAGACAGTAAAAAAGCTAAGAAGGAAACAAAAAGACCAGAACACATACCCTACAGTGGCAAATACCCAGATAAGCAGGGATTAACACCAGGCAAACGATCAAGCAGAAAACAATGCCCTAATTAAGGAACTACCAATGAGAAAAACACACCCCACCAACACTGGCAGGGCAAGCTACCGTATATAAACAGGGAGCAAACCCCACACTCACTAGCACTGATGATGTTACCTAGTTGGGTGATGAAACATCTGTAAGCTAACAACCAAGCTCAGAGAGCACCAAGGACTCTACAGTTCAACCCTGTACATATATTCTCTTCTATATTTTTTACTTGCAACTTCTGCTGTCATCTAGATCTCTGAGCTTTTGAAGATGTTCCCCCTACCTTTACAGGTAGTTATTTGAGAGAAACATCCTTTCATCCTATTGGTCAAATAAGCATATTTCTATCTAGTGTCCTGTACTGAGCATTGCCCTTCAAGAAACATCTTCATTTCAGTTATAATGCTGGATTATCTTCTCCCCACTCACCCTACTGCATCAAGCTTATCCAAAGAGACGGATGCAGTTTTGAGCCCACTTTTATATTTAGTTCTAGGTCTTCTGTATACTTTTTTGGGACATTAGATATCCTGGAAGTAGCTATTTCTCAACATCTTAATTATCTCACTTTAGTGTTTATCTTAGTTTAGTGATGTTCTATCTAAGGCTACCAGATCTGACCCACAAAAATATGGATCTCCACTAGATGGTAGGAAAGAGTAAGCATTTTCTGTATCTTTCTGCTTCCTTCAAATGATTTTCTGGATTTTTGCAGCAAAGGTCTGGTAGACTTGGCGTCTTGAGCCTGTAACATTGCTGGCACCTAAGGGTAGAAGGCTGGGTGTCCCAAACCTTTCTTCTCAGAAGCCTTTTGGGTCTTCACAGCATGGTCCTGCTTCCTGCTTTGGGGTAATGGCTTGGTAGTCCTTCCTACCACCACATATCATTCATGGACTGCCTAAAACAGAAGCTAAACTTTAACCCTAATGTACAAGAGAAAGAAGACATTCAGACCCTATGCTTCATTTTTGTCAATGAAAAGGTCAAAATACAGAAGTTGAAATAATTTCTATAATGTCACCTTCTGGCTATCTAGCAGTGAGACATGGTAACCAAAGATTCAGCTCTTCCTCACCCTCCTTGGGAGATAAATCATTCTCAGAGGAGATTAAAAAAATAATGTTATTATAAAAAAGAAAAGTTAAAATGTAGCATCCCCATTTAACATCCAGAATTTAAATGCAGAGCTTCAATGTGGAAGAAGATATACAGCACTGTCCAGATCACAGCAGCCTTCCAATTAGGAAAGGAAGAAAAATCCAAAAGAAAAAGCCATATTCCAGGCAAATTACAAAGTGGTCTTTATTGCAAATGAAGAACCCTCTTCTTAAAATCTCCAAAGAAAATGGACAGAGGTATTATAGTTCACAAGAAGAGGCTAAAGAAAAAATATACCATCATGCATTTAACTTGAAATACTCATAAATGCTGATAGTAAAGCAAGCCCCAAATCTACAAATTTTACACACAGACACAGAGAGAGAGAGAAAGAGAGAGAGAAAGAGAGAGACACTTATCACAACGCAGAAAACAGAACTCTGTAGTGCTAATTCCTAACTACCCATTTTAGCTATTTCTACAGAAACAGATGGTTTTCTGAAGCAAATAGTTCTCTGCTTCAATTTCCATGACACTAATTTCTCAGAGGTTTCAAACAGTAATTGGAGGTTGCTGGGGATGAAGGAAGTCTTGTTCCTTACCCAGTCTCTTGCCATGGCTTCTCCCTTGTGTAACAAAAACAAAAGCTTTTTCTATATCCAGGGAAGGAAGGTGCTTGAGGGCTGGATAATCCGACTCTGTACATGACAAGGAGCCATCTTGCATTCATGGGGCTGTGGGTTGTGAGTCTGAGCCTACAGTCTGGAATGCAGGCTATATGTACAACAGAGCCTTTGGCATTTGATTTCTGCATTACCTAAATAAAAGAAAAAATAACCATTTCATTAACCCATTGTCTCTAATCATTGCGATAAGGAAACTTGTAGGCAGGAGCTGCAATAGGCAAGAAAACAATTAAGTATTGTATCCAGTGAGGCCTTAGGGGAAAATAGAAGAAAACATTGCAATGAATCATATTCAGTTCAGGGTTACAGACACTCCTGGACTTTCTCTGTTTTGTGGGATGGGCACACATGTGAACAAAATTAAAGCCTTTGATTTTTCTATTGGTATGGGTAGGCAGATCCAATATCTATCCATTCTGGAATAGCTTTCAAATGTGAACCAGGAAATCAACTAGCCAGGCAAAGTGATTATCTTCACTTTTTATTTTTATATGTCTCTTTCTCTGTCTTCCTTGCTTTGCTACTTCTCTTTCTCTCATCCCGCCACCAGACAATCTATTTCATCATCTATCCTACCCAGTAACTAGTTGTTTTTTCCATCCTAATCAGTTACAATTTATCACTATTGAATTATCACTGGATTGTTTAATGACTTTCCTACTTTTTAGAAGATTTTTTCCTTCATACATTTCATATTATTGAAAATCTCAGGGGTACTTCAAATCTTTGGGGCCTCAGAAACCAGGGATGCTGCAACATCTCTGCTAGAAGATAATTATGCAATAAGGGAGAAAACTCCCATACATTTCAGAAAACTTGTAACCAAGGCAATCAGAAGAATCTCACATCCCACCCACAACAGTTTCCTCCAAAATTCATTTTCCTTTTAAAAATTGATGATAATTTCTACTCTGTCAAATCAAATGCATTAGGGATATCATGTGAAAATGCGTCCTATTCCCGGTGTCTAGAAAGCAACCATGAAAAATTTGACTTGTAAGCTTCATGGCTTGAAGTCATAATAGATGTGGAGCATCACACACAGTCTAAAGGATAGAACAGGTATTGAGATACTAGGTGCATATTAAAAGATTTACAGCAGGTAGCTGAACTGAATCAAAAGAAGGATGACAGTGTTTGAAAACTTTCTTTTTTAGTAGTAATTTTATTAAAAATTACTGTTAAAAAGATAAAAAGGAAAAGAATAAAAAGAAAAAAGTGCAGAAAGGAAAAATATATATAAAGAAAAATAGAAAAGAAAGAAAAAATAAGAATATAGTAAAGAAAAAGAAAAGAAATATATAGACGAATGACTTCCCCCTTCATCACAACAAGTATAAACAATTTTATACCTTCTCTTAAAGTACAACAAATGATCTCTTCTTCCCATATCCCATCTCTTATCTATAAACAAATTCTTAAAGCCTCATTGTTCAGCTCTGATCAGCAAAGGTCCATTAAGGATTATCAGAAATAACAACATATCTATTTTGACCTTGATCAAAGAAACCAGCTTTATATTCCTTCCTTTTATTTTTAACAATCTTGATCTTTACTCCTGGAACTTGATTTCTTTTCATTTTTTGTTTGTCCCTTTCCACAAAATTCTTCAAATCTTTAATAAGTCTCTTTTGGAAATCCAGTATAGGAAACTTATCCTGGTCATTCTTTTGGTTTGTTATTTGTATAACCTTTTTAATTATTAAGACATCAGCCAGTTTCATTTGTATGTCCAGTATAGCACTTTTTCCATATCATTCTTATAGCCTGTCATTTTTAAATCCACTTTCAGATCAGTCTCATTCTTGCCCAATAAAACATGTTTCTCTTCCATGACATCATTTAAACACAGTCTATCTATAGAGGCAGACATTCTCAAAATTAACTTCTGGGTCCATTGTTCAAAAATATCCTTCAATATGTCAAATGTTAAAATATTTTGCTTCATTCTGTATTTGTAAGTCATATTTAAGTGTTCTTCTTCTTTGATTGTATTCTTTAGTTCCTTCTGGTTCCCTCTAGTGTCCAACCTTCAAAGTCACATCCTATCATTTTTTTTTTAAAGAGAATGCAAAACAAAAGCATTTTCCCATGGGAAGGATTCTTATAATTAATTCCAAAATCTTATTTCAAATCCATCTGGACCCTTAGTCTGTTTATAAGTTTCCAAAATCAAAGTTCTAATCACCCTTTTGTTGTTTATTCCAAAATATTTTTTTAAGTCATTAAACTTGTATTTAAAACTTGTTTCATTAAGGACTGAAGGAAAACTTGCTATAAAACTTGGTTCAAAGGTTCCTAATAGCTAAAAAGCAGTTAACATGCAATTTCCAAAATTGATTAGAAAAGGAAGTATGTGAACCCAGTGTTGTTTTGAAGGCACCAACTGTGGTTTGAGCAAGATAGCTATTCTCTCATCTCCCAGAGGTATCAACTCACTGGAGACTGCTGTCTTGTGGTCTTCTTGCAAGGACCAACTGTCTGGAGCACTTGTGGGTGATCTCAAATCCTCTCCTTGTTTGGAGACGAATTACAAAGAGCTGGTCTACTTGCCCAGCTCTTCATAGTTGAAGAAATTAAAGGGAGAGATCGAGTTGCAAGCCATAAGTGAAATTAATCTTCTGATGGAAAAGAAGGGGTTATTGTGTATGGGAGGTCTCCTAAAGAGAAGCTGGAGTTTTTGAAGGGGGCAGTTGGGCTGTTTGATTTTTTTTACATTGTGGAGATATGTAAATGCCCTGGTTTATTTTGAAGTGGAATAAGAGTTTAAGAATATTTCTCTGGATTGCTTTTACGGTTTGGCTGATTTCATTTATCTTTTAACAATTTGGATTAAGATTATTAAGGTATAATTAAAAAAAAGTCTGGTTTTGGGTTTAACATGATTAAGATTATTAAAATTGTATTATCAAGCACAATGGCAGACAATTTATATGTTTTTTTTTTTAGTTTGAGCTTTATTATAGTAGACAGGAATGTATAGAATAGTAGTAGGAAGGAAATAATTAAATGAATGTTATATTGGGGTGGAAGTTGATTAGGAGGTGTGTGTGTGTGTGTGTGTGTATCTATCTTTTAATATAAGGGGAGGGAGTAACTGTATTTAGTGATTTTTATAATGTGCCAATGGAAAGATTTATAGAAATGTAGAGTAAGGGATTGATTATGGAAAATTGTTGTATATGCTTGCTGTTAAAAGTTGGAAGTCACCTCTTTTTTTTTGAAAAAAAATTCTCTTGTGTTTCTACACTTTTTTAGTTTTTTCTTTTTTTTCTTTGTAGTTTTTTGTTTTCCTGTAGCTTTTATCATTGACTGAAACTTAATAAAATTCTTATTAAAAAAAGAAAGGGAAGAAGCTGGTGAAGAAATAGGGCAGAAGGATAGTAATATATTTCTCAGAGTAAACATATGCAGGAAAACACTCATTCACACACATGTTTTTCTTCACTAACTTATTTAAAACTTCCAGAGATTATATACTTGATAAACAAACTATAGGCCACCCTGCTTCTGCTGCCTCTAAGTGCCTAACAAAAAAGCATTGCCAGCTAACCCATAATCTTAACACAACCTAATCTTGCAGGTGATGAGACCACTGGTGAAACTTGTCAACTTGCTATACAACCTTCCTAGCAACCTGGATAACATAGAGATCAGTAGCAAAAAAGTTACATCACCCCACAAGGGCATGTCAATTGTCATTTTTCTGAGTATTGCCCTCAAGAGGTCAAACTTTGACAAGATACCTTATCTAGCAACCCCATTTAGGGGGGCAAACCCATTAGAGGGGGAGAGCTTCCCAAGAAATGTCAAGCTTAACTATGCCAACTGTTAAGCCATTATCCCATAAAGGTACATTAAGACTCATCATTCTTCAGGCTTACATCTTCTTCTGACACCCCAGAAAATCAGGTGAAAAATTAAGAGCTTAATTTCTAATCTAAACAGTTCTTTGATTTTTTTTTTTAAATGTGCATTGCTACAGGATACTTGCTGCAATGATACAGTACAATTTGTCTTGAAACAAAATGATTTGAAGGGTCCTAAGTTTTCCTTTCCTCATCCCTGCTCTCTCTGCATTAAAAGAGGACAGGGAGAATATTTCAAAAAACATATTAGAGTTGAAACTTGGCAAGTATTTTCATCCTGTTCTGCCAAAAAATGAATCAACTGCAAGCATTTTGATGCTTCCCTTTTATAGCCCATGGATATATCTTGAAGCTGCTCAAATTGAATTGGTTTGTCTTCGAATCTTGAATGTCCAGTTTAAATCAAATCAAAGTTGATTCACACAGGCTCATAACTCTCTCATTTAGATCACCCACCTGAAGTATCTTCTAACAGTGCTTAAAACTGTGTTTTCTCAAAACCTTTGGTCTGTCTGATGCTAGCCCTTTTCACTGTTCAAGATTCATGGATAATGAGTGAATTTACACATCGATGGAAGACTAAGCCTTTCACCCCTCACGTGTGCCTATTCATTAGATAGTCTATGTATCTGTTCTGGGAAAATAAGAATCCAGAAACATTCATTTTTAATTACCAAGATAGGGACAAATGTGCGAGGTGTTTGGCAGTAATAGCCATCCAAAGCTTTGATTCATCAGGAATGAATTCAGAATAATTTCTGTTGAATGATGATGATCATTTTTCAGTCTCAATATTGATTACATTTTTATTGAATTAGTCTGGTCAATCCCTCTTCTTCCTATAAGAACTTTCAATTTTTCCAAAGTTGTGCTGATTACTACTACTGTCAGAAAAAAATGAATGCTAAAAATAATATTAAAATATAATTCATGATGTCTTTATTTATATTTTAAAAGAGAGACTATGATGATAGTATCAGGTTGAAAAATAAGCAAAGGGCAAATGGAACAAGACCCCCACCCACCCCATTTAGCAGAAAAAGTGTGTATAGACTTAAATTGAATACAGGAGGGATCAGCGCCGATAAAAATCCAACAGCCAGTTGAGATTTTGAAATGCTTAAAATTCTGTATGCATATGAAAGTCAAAGCAAGAATGTATTATATTAACAGAGGATTGCTTGTGGAAAATGTGTCAATTTGGAAATATGCATCCAAAAACATCTGTATTACAGGAGGGGGTTATGAAATGAGGAAACTAAATGAAATCAGTTTCTGATTTCAACTGACTCTATAACAATAGGCAACAAGTAATGGCCTTTTTCTGCCTAAAACCCTTCAGGTAACAAAAATATATGTTTATATTCTACCTTCCCCATCTCTGTTTGTCTTTTCTTAAGTTGATATTTCCCTACTTCCCTTAATTTGACCTTGCTTCCAAACAAGTTACTATAATTTATGTGATGTTTCAGTTAGACATGAATTAAGTTAGACATTAAGTTAGACATGAAGGAGGTTTCTTTTAAAACAGGAGCTTTCTAGCTATATTTTTCTGAGTTGGACATTGGATACCAAGAAATGGAAGAAGTCCTTTGGTAACATTTTGACCATGTGATGAGATAGCACTCTGCTCATGCATAAGAACACTCTCTAGTACAGACAATTTTCAAAACAAAAAATAGGTAATGCACATGAGCCTGCAAGGGGGGAGGGTCATGAACACTCTGGGGCTCTAAGAACAAAAACAAGCCAACTTGTGAGGTAGCTGGCCATGCATAGCCTTCCAGATTTGGAAAATCTGTCAATGCTCTTTAATTGCTATCTTTAGCATGGAGTTTCCGCCTAAATTCACAATTGAGAAACTACATTACACAAATTAAATAACTGAGAAAAAAACAATCATGCCATCTTGTTTAGGGTGGGGAAGCAAAAGAAAGCTGAGGAGGATGGGGAAATAATGGCTTTGTGTTCCATTGATACAGAGATGCTTCATAGTTGATTAGAAGAGTATATTATTGATCAATAGTTCTTCAGAATAGTTTTCTTTCAACATAAGTTCAATGCTACCTTACATGCATATTTTTAATGTTCTTTCTGAAAATATGGTACATTCCAATAGAAGAGAATATCTGTAGCTCAGGGTTGAACTGTGGAGTCCTTTGGTGTTCTTTGAGCTTGGTTGTTTGCTTGCAGTTGTTTCATTACCTGACTACATAATATAATTGGTGCTAGTGAGTGTGGGGTTTGCTCCCTGATTATATACAGTAGCTTGTCCTGCCAGTGTTGGGGAGGGAGTCAGTTTGGTTTTAGCTAAAGCCCTCCAAAACATCTTAAGTAAATCAAAAGCCCCAGTAGCCCAAGAAAAAGCCAGGAGTCATCTACAACATACAGTGTAAGGACTGTAACAGCCACTATGTAGGGCAGGCAGGCAGAAGACTAGCAGAGCACATCCACGAACACCAACTAACAATCAGAAGACATGATGAACATTCCTTACTCTCACAACACATGGACAGACTCAACCATAGTTTCAACTTGGAAACTGAGCTGTTAGACCTGCTGCCTATGATAATTAAGCCACACCCTAGCATTTTCAAGGATGTGCTGATGTCCAGAGGCAGCCTCCCCCCACCTAGGCTGTTTAGCTTACAAAAACAAATGCTGAGACAGAGTGGGAAGACATATGTGTGTAGGAGGAAAGGAGATAGCAAATAGCATACAGATGGGGAAGCAGAGGCACATCTGAAGATTGGCAGCTATTACAAGCAGGCAAGAGGACTATCATTCAACTGCCAGGACCACAGGTTATGGTGAGCAGCATATGAAGCTTTGCTGGGAGCTCAGTAGCAACTAGAAGAGAAGCAACTACACTGAGATAGCACCTCAACCCAACCAGAGCAAGAACTTTTGGAAGGGGCAAAGTTTGTATGTTACTTTATAGACTTTGAGATTTTTAGTTGAACTGAATATTAAAAGATTGAGTATAAAGGACTGAGTATTACAGACGTATTTACGTGGCAACAGCAACTTGCAAGACATAGAAGGGTGGAGTTGACCCATAGCAATACCCTGTTGTTGGGGAAGGTGTGTGCTGCAATAAAGCATTGTGTACAGATTTGCTATGTTGTGGTGTGTCCGGTTCATGGAAAACAACCCTCACGCTCAGGAACTGTACATCATCCTGACATAAAGATTTTAAAAAAAACATTACAGGGATTTCCCTGCTGTTTTTTCTTTTTCTTTTTTGAGTTATGATTAGTGCTCATAGATTAGACAAAAAAAGAATATGGATTAGTTTTTGGCTGTGCAGCTGTATCAAAGTTAGTTTGCTTGCTATATTTGCAAACATGAGTAGAATTGTATGCAAATAAGGACCTTAAGAAAACAAAGAATGCTATTCTATTTCAACAATATTCTATTATTCACTCTGTTAAAACAATTTCTTTAACTTTCCAATGGTGCTTATCTATAGGAAAGATCACTGCCTACACCATTGTCAAAGCTACTATATCTCAAATTGATCGGTATAAACTGAATTTCTCTGCTCTGATGATATGGCATATCTTGGGAAAAATATCTGTAGGGGAGAAGCAAAATTTGAGAAATTGGGCTGGATTAACAATGCCTGGAATACTTAGATTTGTACCTTTTAGATTTGAGAAATTGTTCTTCCCACCAACATATTTTTACTCAAGCTATTGCCTGTACTCTATCATTTAACTTTATATGAATGAAACTGGGCTCATATACAAAAACTTAGATCTATTATATGGTAAATGTATCAAAATATATTTTATCTTATTTATTTATTTATTTTATCAAATTTATTGCTGTCCATCTCCCCCCAAAGGAGGGACTCTGGGCGGTTTACAATGAGACAAAGTTAAAATTCAATATCTTTGTAAACACAATAAATACAATATATATATATATATAATATAAATATAAATATATAAAATATGATAAAATCCCACTGGCTAAAAGTTGTATCTCAGTCTGTGAGTGAGGGCCTTCTAGGGCGCTAGCCATCCCCATGAACGACTGTTCTCCTTCCCACTCCAAGCGTGATGACAAAGCCAGGTTTTTAGTTTTTTGCAGAAGTTCAGGAGAGAGGGGGTCTGTCTCACCTCTGGGGGAAGAGTGTTCCAGAGGGCGGGAGCTATTAGACAGATGCCATTCCTGAAGAAATCTTTTGGGCAGTAGGGGCAGTAAGGGTTGTTGGATAAGTGCTTTACTTGTTCAGGATTCTTATATCCAGCATATCCTATTGGCTCTGCTTTAATCTGGCTCTGGGGAAAAGATCTTGGCTTCACCGAGCTATACAAAGGTTCCCTGGTATTTCACACAGTCTTTGAAACCTTCATAAAAATATCAAGCCCTGCTTTAAATATTTTAAATGCTACATTTAAAACACTCTGGTAGGTTTTTTTTCTAATCAAGTAGTAAAGCTCTGGAAGGTCAATTGTTCAGATGAGACATTTTGCATTTTGTTCAGATGAGACAACTTTGCATGTATCCATAACTGATTTAATCTTTTCCTTTTCAGTTTGCTTATCCAATTTGATTTTTTTTTTTTCATTCAGCTTTTATATCTCCATAATGGTTCATCTGTTTCGAACATGTTGAACACTGCCCCAACCTCCCAAATTAATTAGTGAGTATGCTGATTATTTAGTTTTTCCATAGGGTGGGAGCAGAAAGGGAAAAGTGTTGTGTTTTGTGTTCTTTGTAGCCATCTTGTGAATCTGAATTATTTTCTGCTGAAGTGCCTCTCGAGCACAAATCATCATTGCTGAGGAATTTTGTGTCTTTTGTATGCTGAGCATTCAGGATCTTTTCGAAAATGCTTGCCCACCATCTATAACAAAATCAAAGTTATTATAATGGTAGCAGATGATAAAGGCACCATTGATTTCCAATGTTTAGAAATGATTCAGATCATGAAGCTACAATATAATTACATGCTCCAGTGGTGAAAGTGATGTGATGATGCAAGAAATCCACATTCCTATATACAGTATGCTGTACGCTGAAGTGACTGGTCACCAGTAGTCCCTGGGTTGGAGAAGGTTAGATGACATATGATATCGAGCTGTGCTTTGAAGGAAGCTCATCCAAAGCACCTGCTTGGTAGTGGCCAGTTCTAAGAGCAAAAGAAGCAGTCATGTTGAAACACCATGGCAGCACCTCCGGCTGTGCTGTGCAGATGGAAATCTGTGTAGAATCGCTATCTCCTTTTGCAAATGGTACTTCAAGGCCACTCATGTTCCTTCTGGTTCATTGACCAAGGTCTTCACAGCCCACTGCCCAAAGCTCTACATCCAAGCGAATCTAATTCGCCTCACATGGGCCTAATAGAAAATATGGGCTTTTCCTCTGACAAGAGAGAGTTGACTAATATGAAACCAAACAGCAGAGGACATGGTTCTGTACAGTGTGCAACCTAGCATGAACCTGAAATTAAATGTACTTGCTGCAGGAGCTATTTGTACAGTGTGAAGTGACCACCAACAATTTGTATTGCCATTGCTAGGAGCTATCAAAAGAAATGTCACTCCTCACAGCAAGTGATGAGATTTGACATATGGCATCAAAGCATCATTAAAATTATACCTGCTGCAGAAGTGGTTGTGTCTTTCAGGAGACTTTCAAGCAGAAAAGGTTACTCCAAGAATGCAAAAGGGCAGGACTCATTTTCTTTTCCCCTAACAGACAATTAAGAGGCTAAGAAGTTAGGGGGGAAATGAGGGAGAAAAAAGGAGCAGAATAATAATAATAAAAGAGGAAAGAATGTGATATTTCAGAGAGGAATAAAATACTTTGCAATCCTTTGCAAAAGTTGTACTGTTAAGATTCCCCTTTCAAAATCTTCAGTTATCAGTGCTAGCATTAATAGAGTTTAGAGGCAAATAAGGCTGGATCTGCTGGCATGAAGTTTTGATGGAATAAGGAAGGGAATGCATTGGAAGACTGAATCTATCAGTGCAGTTGTATTGAAAATATTGAATAAATCATATAAGTTCCTAGGCTGATAGACACTCTTATCTTTCTTCCAGAGAACTTAATTTGCCAAGCTATGATTTATTGATTTGTTTCAGAAAAACAAGTCTAATTTAGTTGCACTTAATTCCCACTGAATTAAATCTGAGTAAGGGATGGTGATCCTTTTGTTGTCTGAGGCCAAAGGTAGAACTGTACAAGGGAGGGTACAGTGAGGAAATGATGGTGCAAATCTAGAATCACATCATACATGTGAGCAGAGCCAGGATTTTCTGATTTTTGTCTTTTTCTTTTAAAAGGAAAAATGTTTTAAATGGCTATTTATTTATTTCGCCTTTGAGTTACTCTTTACCCCTGGAATCCATTCCTAAGGCAGGACCAAATCTCAGGTTTCTCCACTCCTACTCCAGCATTTTAACCACTAGAGCAAACATATAAATGCGATCCTGTTTGGTCTAACAGTTAAGGTACTGAACTAGGAGCAAGGAAACTGGAAGTCCAGTCCTGCCTTAGGCAGAGAAACAAACTGGGTGACCTTGGGCCAATTATTTTTTCTTGGCTTTAGGAAGAAGACAATGGCAAACCACTTCTGAAAATCTTGTCAAGATAACTCAATGACTTGAAGTGAAAAAAGAGTCTATTTTAGCTTTATATTACAGATACACTTCTATTACAAAGTACTGTTAAATTAAATTTTGGGGTTTGGGGCCTATCAAAAAGAATTGGGGGCTCCATGTGGTTCTAGAGCCATGATTTGCTCACCTTTAATCCAATCACAATTAGTATCCCATTCATTTAAATAGGATTTAATTATGTGTAGGATGCAGGTGATGCAGAGGGAAAGAGGCAGAGAGGGTAGGGAAAAGGAATATTAAGTGACTTAATCTGAATCACTGCAGATCACTAATTTCAAGTGTGCTCTTGGTGGGCCAGTTTTTAGAAACACCGTTTCTACACTGTGCCTTGTTGTTGCCCTGATGATAAAATCACAACATAGCTAACCATTCTCTGCCTATTGAAGATGTAAGAGCAAGCTGACACTATCTGTCTTTGCCAGTCTCAGATTAATGTTTATTAGCTAATATACATTTATTTTAATAGGCACCAATAGAATGAAAATAAACTAAAGCTTTTCTTAACCTTGTGCCATGAGGTGTCTCAATTTGTTCTTGTCAAGTAGGAACAAAGTTGTCAGCCTCTCTTCCCTCCCCCCCCTCCCACTTTCTTAGGACAAAAGCTGAAACTTGACTAGATACGGCAAAAAGCCATAGTAATAGATATGAATTTGTAAGGAAGGGAAACCAAATTATTCTGTTAGAATAGTAAAAAAAAAAGGAGAGAGAGAGAGAGGGAGAGAGAGAGAGAGAGAGAGAGAGTTTAATATTTCTGTATGGCTGCCAGAAGACCAAAGGCCTGGAGGGAAAAGGTCAGGAGAATGTGCTCTCTAGATTTTTATTCCAAAAGCTGGTAAATTTCAATTTTAAAATACCATATGGTCCTTTACCTGATACATATATTTAATACCACTAGTTTTAGACAGCTCTATTTCAAGGTTAAAATAGGCTACAACTCAACATTAAACAAAAATGTATAAATCAATATTAATGATATATTAATATTTTAATACTAATACTATATTAAGATTAATAAAGACTTTTGGATTACTTCATTTCATTTTGTGTAGTACGAATAGGTGGCCTTCTAGATGTTGTTAAAGTATAATTCAGCATCCTTCACCTGAGAACTGTAGTTTCATAATTTCTGAAGGACCGTAAATTACCTATCCCTGGTCTAAATCAAGCACCAACAAAGAAATAAATGATTTCAAATCTTTCTTCTGTGCTGATATAATGTAGTGTACAAAAACTGCATAATTCAGCAGCATGGGGTAGGGAACCAAACAGAAAAAGTTTCTGGCAGGGATTCTTGCTAATACTGTATATGCATGACATAATTATTTCTTTGTCCAATCAAAGTGTTGTTGAAATTTAACAACGCAGTATGGAAATACAGGATATGAGGTTAGAATTTGATCAGTTTGGATAATGACATAATGATTGTGGTTATCAATAGATTATCAACAACTACAATTGATAATATATGAATGAGTTAATTAATGAAACAGTGGAATTAAGGCTGAGAAGAATTTTGAATTTGCAAATGGACAAGAACAGACTTATATTTTCTTGTTGGATCTAGCATCCTACTTCTACCAGCTCTTCTGCACAACCTATGAATGGTAACTTGGAGTGGCTCAGAAAATGGACTTCATGGTGTGAATAGGTGGTGTTGTGTTCAACTCACTAATGTGAACTCATTGTTTCCTGCTTGTGAAGTGCAGTTTCCTGGCTTCTTCAGCAAGGGCTCTGCCATTTGGTTTGTTTGTTTGTTTATACAACTTGATGGATATACCCATCTCCTAGCAGTGACTCTGAGCAGTTCACAGAACATTAAAAACAATAAACAAACAAATCAGAAACATAATATACAAAATAAACATCCTGAATCCTAATCTGAAATAATAAAAAAATAACATAGATTCAGCGTCCAAAAATCATTCCATTTTCAATCAAAGTACACCAAAACAGACAAACCCACCAACAGGGCTCCTTCCTCTTCGCTGTAGCTAGGCACAGTTAGGGGCCTAGGCTTCTTCTGCTCCAGCTGGCCAGCTGAGGCTGCAGAGGGTGCCCCCTCTCCCACTGATTTTCAGGCCCCCCATCCATGTGGGGCAGGAGAAGCAGAGGGAGATAAGTGGGGAAGAATGGTTCTCCGTGGGATTGGGGAACTGACAGCAGAACAACCTCAGCCATGGTTTTTTGGAATGCTGGGAGTTGTACTTCAACTGCATTTGGAGTTCCATCACTTGCCTACCTCTTATCTAGACAACATAGTTCTTAGGTTGTAGTAATCTTAGAGCTTTTGGTAGACCATGGGAGTAATGACATCCATACATGCTAAAGCCAGAATGAACTCTAGAAGCCATCACTGATGGATTTTACCATGCCAAGTCCTTTGATGTTTGGACAAAATGAGAATCCAGATATGGTGTTAAACATTAGCCTGAAGTAATATTTATCAAAATCTGTTATTCTAAAGCACATAGCCACTTCATGGAACTGCTGCTGATGGAAGCAGTGTTAGAGAAAAGGTCTATAGACTGTTTCCATTTATCAAGTGCTATGTGTTTCCTGTTAATCAGTTTTTTTAAAAAATAAAATCCTTACCTGCTTTGGGGCCTTTAACAGGAGCTTCATCTATAGATATCATGAGATCATTTTAATGGCAAGATGATAAGCATTATAATTTTATCTTTTAAAGTCTGCATGCTTAGATGCTAATAATAAAGTCAGGGGATGTAGTACAAGGAAAATGTTACCCTTGCAAATTATTATGCCCAAGACATCTGGACTGCCTACTTACATGGCTGAGCCATGCTTATCAATGGCTAAACAATGCTGAAAATGTTGTATCCCTCATGATTAATAAAGCTCTTTCTCTGTCTTAATGCAATACTATAACTTGCTAGCTTGGAAATTTTTCTGCATTGCAAACTATAGTGAATGTATTTGCCATTAATTTTAATATCACTATAAGAGCAGGAATGTTTTTTCTGTTATATTAATTATGTGTGCATTACACATGTTTGGTTTGCTACAAAACAGAAATAGCTTCCCGCAATGTTTTCCCAGGAAGCTATGCAAATATCCCACATTTATTCAGGGACAAATTTTATGGCATACTTTCTCAGATGCCATATAGTATCCTTTTACTTAAATTCAAAAGAAGCCAAGGAACAAATATCCTCATCCTTTTAGTCAATGGAAGAAATGTAAGCAATATCATCATTAATTTCATTAATTCATACTAAGAACCAGCAGTTTCTGTGTTCTGCATTAAGGGGCCTTATCTTAATTGGATAGCCAGAACACTCATGTACAACCATCTTTCTTCTTGGAAATAATTGGCATCTTTATGGGCAGCTCAGGCATAAACAGGACTTCGTTGTACTGTTCTGAATTTTTAATTGCAACTTCTTTGTGCTAGATGGTCATAAGCTGGCTTTATTGTGTCTGCTTATAGGTAGTAAAACAATACTGCCAAGCTCATATGTGAATAGACAGTTCTTCTGGGTTCTGAGACTAGTTTTTCATTTCATTATGTAATATTTTACACTTCATTGTTTGAGGTCTGCTTCATATGCCGTGGAGTCTATCACTATGTATTGAAAGGATGAAATAATATTTCTAAGGTGCTTTTCCTGCACATACTTCTTCAGTCCTTGAAACAAGGCTCTAAGATGGTGAGTGCTATTTTTCCCTTAGTGCAACTGGGAACTGGGACTGAGAAACCATAGCTTATCCCAATTAATACACTGAATAACTCAGGACTTTCTGCTTTACAATTCAGTTATTCTTTCTGCTACAGAATCACACTCCTTAAAGAAACATCACAGAAATACCTTATTTTTCCAGTAGCAGATGGGCATTTGCACATGGCACTGTTTCTCTTCCTGAATTCCTCCAAAAAGTTTTGAAGTTGGCTGGTAACTAATACTGGAATAATGGGGGGGGGGCTCTGAGAGGCCTGGTGTAGGGTCCTGAGAGTTTTATATATGCTTTTGCATAGATGCATATTTATACAACTTGTTGACATTCACTTTTTTTCCCCTCACTGTAGGGAAATGTAATACTGAAACTACTGTCCATAGGTTAATACAGCCTTTCTCAGGCTGGAGGTCGTTATATGATGGGAGTTGGGCAATACCAGTTGATCTCAAGTTCACCGGTACTAACCATCTGGCCTATATGAATTCTGTTTCATTAAATTGGCATTTCTAGGTATTTGCTACAATAAGCTATAGTATAAAAATTAGAAAAATATTCTGCATGAGGACACTGAGTAAACCTATCTCAGCAAATAGAAAATGCTAGATTTCATGAGAGCTCACTGACCCAGGGACAGCAATCTCTGATGAAAAATATTCAATGGTTATCTCATTAGCAGAGAAGGACAAATGTTCCCACAGAGTTTCCAACAACTTGGTGACATGGCATCGTATCTGAGATTAGTCTTTTCTCTCGGGCACCAAAATGTGGCTTGTTGCCTAGAAATTTTATCTGTCAAATGCTGCCATGCTTGAATGGCTATTAGCTTCATTTCATTTAAGTACTATAATAGCTGATTTGTCACCCTCATTTTACTCAAGTCCTTTTTTTTTTCTTTTTTTGCCTCTGGGCATTTTTCCCCTTCAACAGCAGAATCTTGTTATGACAGAAAACATTTGGCTTTCATATGCCACTTTGTGATACACTAGTAATTTAAAGTAGCTTGAAAATACATGGCACATGGCTCATGAAACAATAAAGTTGCACAGCTGATGTCCAATGCCTTAAATGGCTGTAATTCTTTATCTATGACTTAGATGTTCCTGCTATATCATCATCGTCATCATCATCATCATCATCACCATCATCATCATCTCCACTGATTAATTTCTTTCAAAACTTGAATTCCGCAGGTTTAGGCCAGAACAGAACCTTCTGTTCTATTTGAAAATCAACATAGTGAATGTATATCTCAGTGAATTTTTGTTTTGATAATCTCTTTTTGAAAGGCATCCAAGCCTGAAACACAGAGAGAGGGAAAATGTGTTAACTCCTGGAGGATAGAAGAATTAGTTATAGACAAGGTTAACACAATAATTTATTTTTTTTAATTGGAGGAGGAAAATGGTAAGTATTGTTATTATGCTAGGACCATCTCACTCTCTTTAACAACCAGACATTAACAGGTCTTACTTTCTACTTTGTGGAGATTGATAGGTTAATAGTGAATCCTAATATAGGAACTGATAAATAATGAAGTATTGTGTCCATTTCTGACAAGCACTAGAAGTTATGTTAAATGGATACTTATATAACAACTTAGTATATAAGATTGATAAACAGCCATGAAGGACTTGGAAAAGATATTCAAATGCTGTGATGTGTCTATACCTATTAAGATCAGGATTGTGCAAGCCAAGGTATTCCCTGTGACAATCTATGGAAGTGAAAGTTGAACTTTGAAGAATCAGGATAGGAAGAGTATTGATGCTTTTGAACTTTGGTGTTGGAGAAGACTCCTGAGAATATACTGTGGACAGCCAAGAAAACAAACTGATGGATCATCAAACAAATCAATTCAGAGTTCTCACTCAAGGTACAAATGACGAGGCTCAAATTATCCTACTTTAGACACATTATATGAAGACCCAGCTGTCTGGAAAAGGCTCTAATGCTGGGAAAGCTGGGAAAGCTGGAAGGAAAGAGAAGAGGACAACCAGCAACAAGGTGGAGGGACTCAGTTACAGTGGCAATGAGTGTACCATTGAGAAGCTTGAAAGAACTGGTTAGGGTAAATCATCATGGAGAAGATCTATCTATGTGATTGCTATGAGTCAAAAATGATGGTATATAATCAATCAATATTGGTAGTTAAGATTGGTAATTTTCATTCTGTTCTAAATATTGTGCATCTTTCATCTAGTGTGCTTGTTAGTTTAGCATTCTCTTCACCAGGAATGCTCTTCACATGGATATAGATTAATCGTGATCTTTTCTAATGATGGCTTCATTTAGCATAGTTTCTGATGTAAAATTAGGCTCATAAAATCAAAAGTATTTTTCAGTTTTGAATTGTAAAATAGCTCTGTTGGATTAGTCTACTTCCAAATTAAGGTGACGCCATCTGTCCCTCACTAGTATAGTAAATGGCACAATTGAATATACGACCTGAGTATAATTGTTTAGTTATACTTTCCCATCATCTCAAATTCAAGTGTTTTTATTTCACCTCTATAAAAATCAACCTTCCTGAGCTAGCAGTGACAGATAAAGTTGAATTTCTTTTTTTTTATTTTTAATGAAAATCACCTTTAAAAAATAAATTGGAAGTAAAGAGTTCTGAATAATTATTCAGGTTGTGTTTTTCTAGAGGCAAGAATGTTCATTTCATTTTTTCCTCATCTTGCTATAGATTAAAAATACAAGAAAGCTTTAAATGAGGAGTTTCAAAGTGAAGGTCAGAAGTGGCCTAAACAAAGAACACAGCAGGACAAATTATACTTCCTCTGGCCATAAAAATAATTAAATGCAATAAACCATATTAGAATGTCATTAAAGATGTTCCTCAAATGAACAAGACCAAAAGGAAGTCTGAGTTGAAAGTGAACCACTATAGTATTTCTAGCTTGAGAAAGAAAGACCTTCTCACAGTAATAATCTTAGATTTTATTTTTTTTTACAATTGGAAACAGAAAAAGAAAATGAAAAAAACATGTTCTCATTGAAGTTTGTATGTGACTCTTCTGAATGTCAAGAGGGCTAAGACAAACTAGTGAATATGTATAAATGAAGAAAATATTATTTCTGACATAATTTTTGATATTTTTATAGTCTCTTTGGAGACTAGAAGTTCAGTATTAAATACATTAAAATTAGTCTGAACGAAACAGTGATGATAATGGAAAAGAAAATAACAATATTGCATAGAAGCTAGAAAAATCAGAATTATGGGTGCGTGGAACGTGATTTTCATAGATACAAATAAGCTAGAAAGGCACTTTGGTGTGGTCTGTGCTATTGAGGACAACCTCCAGTGACTTTCCTAAAAAGGTTTACAAATGTGAAGGGTCACTTCTTGATTGATGAAATGGTGTGAAGTATTATTGATATTCACTAAACCATAGATTTTTAACTGATGTATCTTTCTCCAGATTCATCCAGCTATTTGCCACACTGTATGACCTGTTTTGTTTTATGTAATTCTAAAGATGTCCAATTATTTTGTTGGTTCAAGACTGAACTCTCTATATTTTGTTTTTCCTGTAAAATATATGTAACATTAACTGAAGTGTGGCTAAAATGAACACAGCCACACAATTGCAGAAACCAATAAAGAAAAATGATGCCTGCTGTAATTTATGTCTGTGGTTTCTCTTCCAGAAATCAATATATACGGGCTGGGTTTTATTTGTGGAAAGTAAAGAAGCCATTGCATTTTTACAGTTCACATCCCTTTTTCCCCAATAGATGGTCTGATACAGTATATGTTTGGATATGAATCCTCCATGTCATATTTTATTTATTCACAGGGCCTCCTACCCTTACACTTCCCTGGTCTTGTATTATGTAGGTGCTTGACAGCTAACTATGATTAATTGGCAAAAGCTATAATAAACAATGGGAGAAACAAATGCTTATGATATGCTTTTTTTTGTCTGGCAAAAGGATTCCAGTAACAGGGATTACTGACAGAAGAACAACAGCCAACATGTACTGAACATTTGTACTTCATTTCTTTTTATAGCAAATGGTCTCCCTTTATCTAGAGCTGCATTTAGGTATTCCTATCTCAAACCTCTTTTTTTCTGAACACAGTGTGAATGTGAGAGAATTAAGGAATACATTTAAGCAACAATATTAGGAACTGTCACAAAAAGGCATATTTGTTGCTTTCATTTCTTCATCCGAGGCAAAAGCAAGGACATTTCAATAAAAGTATTGTCTCAAATATGCACGGTAATTGCATTTACAAGCCAACCATTAGATCATCTTTTGTAAACACTCTAGGCGATCATTCACCTGCTCACATGGATATAAATTAGCCAAGGATTAAGGACATGCTTGAGTTTGGGGATGTATCTTTCATACACTTATGCAAAGGTAACAAAATCTTCCCTTATCCTAAACATGCAGTGATCTTTTACTGCACCAATCATCTGCTGAAGATATTCAGCTTCTATAAAGGTGTGCATTCTTTTTGGAATCCTGAGGAAGTGGATAGGATCCTCATAACTGTCAATCCAACCGCCCATTTATTAGATCCTTGTCCCCCCTGGTTGGTGAAGGCTGCTTGGAAGGTGACAAATGGTTTGATCTATGAGGTGGTATCTCCTCTCTGAGAAAGGGATGATCCCACTGCCTTGAAGGATGCAGTGGTGCACCTCCTCCCAAGAGGTTATCATGGGACCCAACTGCCCTGAACAATTTTCATACAGGTCTGATTAAGCTTTTCTGGTGTTCTTAGTAAATGTTGAAGATTCAGACTCCTTTGGATCCTCAATACTCCCACACCATGCCTTTTAAAAGTTTTTTTGAAGTAGAATTTCTGCCTCTGGAACATTGTCTCATGGACCAAGGAGTATCACTGAACCACATAGCTAGTCATACACACACACACACACACACACACACAATCTGTTGAGAGAATGCCTCAGGCAGCAGCAGACATTGAAGGAAGATCAAGCAGAGGAAGTGCCATGGCAAGACAAGACCCTGCATGGGATGTACCATCGACAGATAGCTGGGGTGGCTGACCTTGGGAAATCCTGCCAGTGGCTGGAAAGGGCTGGGCTAAAGGACAGCATGGAGGTACTGATCATAGCAGCACAAGAACAGGCACTAAGCACCAGATCCATAGAAGCAGGGGTCTACCACAGTAGACAGAACCCCAGGTGCAGACTGTGCAGAGAGGCCTCAGAGACAGTCCAACACATAGTGGCAGGGTGTAAGATGCAGGCAGGAATAGTGTACACTGAACGGCACAGCCAAGTAGCTGGCATTGTGTACAGGAACATCTGCACAGTGTATGGGCTAGACCCTCCCATGTCCATATGGGAGATTCCACAGACGGTTGTAGAGAATAACAGGGCTAAGATCCTATGGGACTTCCAGATCCAGATGGACAGGCAGGTACTGGCCAATCAACTGGATATCATGGTAGCAGACAAGGACCAGAAGATAGTGGTGATGATAGATGTAGTGGTGCCAAGTGACACCAACATCAGGAAGAAGAAGTATGAGAAGCTGGAGAAGTACCAGGGCCTGAAGGAGGAACTAGAGAGGATGTGGAAAGTGAAGACCAAAGTGGTTCCAGTGGTAGTAGGGGCACTTGGGGCTGTGACCCCCAAGCTGGGAGAGTGGCTCCAACAGATCCCAGGAACAACATCAGAGCTCTCTGTCCAGAAGAGTGCAGTGCTAGGAACAGCTAAGATACTGTGCAGAACCCTCAAACTCCCAGGCCTCTGGTAGAGGACTCGAGATTGAGGAAGACACATACCACCCATAGCGGTGAGAAGGAATTTATATGTACATATACATATATACATACACACACACACACACACCATATCACTTGGGTAAATCACTAACAAAGAAAGCAAGAGACTGCCCATTGAGGGAAAATTCTAGCAGCTTATTGAAAAAAATACAGCTTTTTTGCTATTAATTCCTTAATTGTTTGTTGAAAATTGACATGTTTCAACTCAACTGTGCACATAACAGGGGACGCGGTGGCGCTGCGGGTTAAACCGCTGAGCTGCCGATTGGAAGGTTGGCAGTTCGAAACCGTGCGGTGGGGTGAGCTCCCATTGCTAGTCCCAGCTCCTGCTCACCTAGCAGTTCGAAAACATGCAAATGTGAGTAGATCAATAGGTACCGCTTCGGCAGGAAGGTAACGGCGTTCCGTGTCGTCATGCTGGCCACATGACCTGGAAGTGTCTACGGACAACGCCGGCTCTAAGGCTTAGAAACGGAGATGAGCACCGCCCCCTAGAGTTGGACACGACTGGACTTTACGTCAAGGGAAACCTTTACCTTTACTATGCACGTAACATTTAACCAGCCTTTTTCAGATCAATGAGTGTCAAGACTGGGTAATAATTATGACTGATTCCTAGTAAGCCCGAGATGGGGTACTTTGGAGACCTCAACTTTAGCTCCCAGTAATTAGTTTTTGGAAAAAAAATCATGCCCTTTTCATTTTAGCTACATTTCCAATATGCTGTCAGTTGCTTATTAAGTAAGTACTTGTTTATTCGTTTAGTCGCTTCCGACTCTTCGTGACTTCATGGACCAGCCCACGCCAGAGCTTCCTGTTGGTTGTCAACATCCCCAGCTCCCCCAGGGACGAGTCTGTAAGTACTGCTAACCATAAGTAAGTAAGCACTGCTAACCATAAATTACTTTGCTGTAAATGTTCCTTAGAAGACTTAATAACATTGATGCTATGCCAGCCACTATATTAGACACAGCTGTGTATAGATTATTTTAATTGCAAACATTCTTGAAACATCATTTGTCCTGTGCAGATGAGATCTGGGACTAGAGTATCAGAATTGACCCATGCCATTCACTGAATCCTTTGGTTAAGCTAAGTTTTAACCATGCCTTGCTGAACTGTATTCAGTTAAGAGAAAGCTTCCTGTCCCACAGAACTGCTGTAAAAAAATGGTTGCATATAGACAATCTGTTCTACTACTGAAGGTGTGAAGCACAGTGAGTTGTCCTTTGGATAAGACAGCATCTGCTTATCCCAAAAGCCAAAGCATCTTTGCAAATATTCAAATGCAGTAGTTTCCAAAATGGTAAGAGGCAGCTGACAAAGCAAACTAGATAACTCGTTTTCCTCTTTCCTTGGGGCCCAGAAAAATATGTGGTATCAAACAAGTAGAATTTGTGACAGAGACTATGGCAGACATTAGCAAAACATTGCTGGAAGGTTTTGGCTGCCACAGGATATGGCAAAAACTGGCAGTGCTAATGTCCCCAATAGGAAGTTGATTCTATTCTCATCATTTTTGCTGGAATATAAGCCTTGAAGGCCTGAGGAGGATTCTTCTGTAATAGAAATGACATAAATAACATTGTCAACCCCATTAGAGATAGCTAAAACATACTTGAGCTTGGCTGAACCTTCTTCCAGATTTCCCTTAAAATAAGAAAAATAAATCAAGTAATCTCCCAATTTCACAAGTCAGTGGAGGTTTCAGAATCATCCCATCTCTTCTTATTCATCCTCACTTCCCTCCATTCCCATACTGTCTTTCTCCCAGAGCCACCCAGATCCAATCTGGCAATGCTTTTGCCATTACTGGAAGTGATTTTGTTCACCCACTTTCAAGGGGAATCCAGAGAGGTATGCAGATCAGTGTGCTGTGTTTTAATGGTGATTCAGTGGCCAGCCTCAATATCTCACCACTATTTATGAATCAAAATGCAAATACTTTTTGAAAAAAGAAGTGCAGCAACACTACAAGCTAAACTTAAATAATAAAGAAATTCCATTTATTCAATGGAATCTTAACTGGTGCCTGTAGGTATTATCAGCTAAGTGTAAATCAATGTTGCAAACCACATGATGGAACCACAGAAAACTTTTTTTAAAAAAATTCTTAACAGACAGAATGATTTGTTGCCATTTGTCATGACTCATTGGATGCATTCCTGTCTGCATTGTGTCCAGGTATTGACTTTTATATTGCTTTGTTTTTTTTTAAGGCAGAACAGCAATTTTCTCATTTCTTAGTCATACAGATTGATTCTCAAAGTGATATACCACTGGCAACTGATACACTGATGTAACAAAGGGTCTTGTATCACCAAGAACAGTTTATAGATTAGTACCATTAGGGAACCCCCTCCCCCCCCACACACAAAATACTGTCCTATTATACAGTGCCTGAAATAACTAGGGGATGTGTTGTTTTATTTAGACTAATTTATTGTCCATTTTGTTATATGAGCTTTGACCATGACTAACTAACTAAAAGGTATGCAGATATCCCATGTTCACATTCAGTGTCAGGCAGAGCCTGTGCTTTCAGGGAAAAGATTAAGTATTATCTAATCAAGAGAGGTAGAAGAAACAAGAACAGAAACTAGATGGATGGAAGTGAAGATTAGTTGTGTGAAAGACATAGCTGGCTATCATCAATCAGTTTGTGAAACTGTGCCTTCCTCACACCTCAGTCCTTTTGTTTTTACCAGTGCCACATTAAGGTGAATTGTTATCCCCACATCTCCCTTGTCACCACTGGAATTCAAAGATCTGACATTACCCCATCTTCTTCTTCTTTTTTTGTATATAATTGTTATTAAGAATTTTGATTACAATAGTAAAACCTAATACAAACTAAACTTAAAGAAAGAAAAGAAAATTGGTGTAAAAAGTGCAAGGAAAAAGAAACAAAAAAAGGAAAAAGAGAGAAGAAAGAGAAAAGTAAGACTATAATAAATAAAAAGAAATATATAAAAAGGTGACTTCCAACCTTCATCACAAGTATAAAAAAAATTAATAACTCTTCACCCTCTCTAAAGTTACAAACATTTATCTCTTCATCCCATATCCCATCTCTTATCTATAAACAAAAAGATAAAGCATCATCTTTTTAGTCCTGATGTCAGCAGAAAGTCCCAAAAAGGTAGCCAGAAGTAACAACATATCTTATTTTAACCCTGATCAAATAAACCAACTTTATATCCCTTCCTTTTACTTCTATGTCTTAATCTTTAGTTCATTCAAATATTGCCATAGGATTTGATTTCTCTTTTCTTCTTTGTCCCATTGCACAGAGTTCTTCAAGGCTTTAACAAGTCTCTTGTAAATCCAGTAGGAAAAAATTATCCAGGTCACTGTCTTGGTTTGTCATTTGTATTTACTTTTTAAATTTTAAAGCCTCAGCCAGTTTCTTCTGTAGATCCAGTGAAACATCCTTTTCTAAATCATTCTCTTGGCCTGTCAGTTGTAAATCCACTTTCAATACCATCTCTATCTTGTCAGATAAAATTTATTCTACATCTGACATTTCTTCAATAACATCTTTTGAACATAGTTTATCTATGGAAGCAGACATCATTACTGACATTGTTGATATTGTGGCAACTATTTTCTGAATCCATTCTTGAAAAGTCTCCTTGCATATTTTTATTGTCATAACCACCTTGCAGGCCTATATATCTTTCCTCTACCAAAAACCTTTAGTCCCTTCTAGTGTCCAGTTTTTGAAAATCATGAAATTATTTATCTATGTTGTATCATATAAAAACCAAAACAGGATTTATTTCCCAGGATAAGTTGTTTGTACTTTATAATTAATTCCAAAATCTTATTGTAAAAGGTTCAATATTCCAATTTTATCTGGACCCTTAGTCTGTCTATAACTTTCTAAGATCAAAAACTTGTTTAGCTTTTTGCTGTTTTTTCAGATTCTTTAAATTCTTAAGCTTATAGTTAGGTTTTTTTTTGTTCAGGATAAAGGCAGACTCACCCAGCTTTTTCAAATCTATCATTCCAAAGGTCTCTAACAGCTTAATAGTAGTTAATGAGCAATTTCTGAAAGTGATTAGAAAGTGAGGTTTGTGAACTTAGTGTCCTTTAAAAGTCTCCACCATGGTTGCAAGCAAGATGGCTAATCCTGTCGTCTCCAGGCAGTGAAACCCATGAAAAGCCATTGTCCTGTAGTTTTCTCATGGGGAGCAGCCATCCAGAGCACATGTAGGTGATCTGACTGGTCTACTCACCGGTTCCTTGGTCTTTGCTGCAGCCATTAGCTCCACTTTCACAGAGCCATCTTCATTTCGCCCTACCTCCCTGGAAGCCCATATTACCCCATCTTTTGAAGTGTGCACATAACAAACAACCAGATCCTTGTCCAAGGGAGAAGATTCCTCTTTGAGATATGGGGCTGGTTCTTTGCTCCTACTGCAAAGCTATAATGTACAACCCGCAGTGTTTGATAGTATTCCTAGTGGTTTGGCAAAGTTTTTCCAGACCATGCAGAGAAAATTTAATACATGGGTTGTCTCTTGCTTCTACAATGTGGAAAGGGGTAAATATTCAATTTAATTTTGATTTTATCCCAACATTTAAAATGGTAATAGAGATCTCTTATCACTGTGATTTCTTTTCCTTACCATCACACTCCAGATCCATTTGTTCAGTCCATTTCTGAACTATGGCTGCAGTTTATAAGATCTAGGTAGGTAGTCAAAAAAAAAGATGACTGATCCCTATTATGGTTTTTCTGTGTTTTTTCTAGTTTTGTACACTGCCCAAAGTCCATTGAAGTTGGGCAGCTAATCAATTCAACAAACAAACACATAAATAAATAAATCTCTTTCCTCCTTATTCAAACTAAACAGAATTCAATAAACCTATAAATAAATGTATTGCAACCTATTGCATTCTTTTGACACTGGCCAACCACTAATCCAAAATCTAACCTTTTTTCTTAGATACTAAACAGCTCCCTTTTCTTATACTCATTTAAATGTAAAATCCAATAACTGCAGTCTTAATTTAGTCTACTTTTTCTGTTTGGATAGCATCCCCCACATTCTATTTTAGTGAGTTAAAGTTTGTTTCAGTATTCACACCACATATATAGTAAAGTCCCAGTTCTTTAATGAATCAGGATCTCATTCCAAATGTCCTGGTATGGTTCAACAAGGATGAGCTTTAGTTCAGCAAGAATGAGATAATTGCACTATGTCTAATTTAAGCAACATTCAAGAAATAGTTAACTAGGACAAGTTAAAGCAGTTTTGAAAACATGCACCAACAGCTTCTGTATCTTTGTCTCTATCTGGATGTCATTTTAATATAGACCGACTTTATGAAGGTTCTAAAGAAAATTACATAAATCACAAGTAAATACATTATAATGCCTCCTAGAGTTCCACCCACTGAATTCCAATACAATGCAAACTGGTTTAAGTAAAAAAAGGAGATATACTTTAAAGAAATTGGAATTTGTACTGATTTCTTTAACTCCTGTTAAAACAAAACAGACTAAACCCAAAATGGACACTACCAATGGATTGAACTTCCTCTCTTCTCTGTAGGCCCCTGAATGTCCCTTGTATCTGCTCCACAGAGCTGACAGAACTGAATATGGCACCGACAGGAAGGGAAGGGGCAGAAGAAGGAAATGTTCTATTACATGATTGAAAGTTGGCATAATAGAGGATGGACTTAGAGAAGAATATTGGAATAAGTCTACAAAAAAAAATCTATCATGGAAATTAATTTTATCACTACTTTAGTGTTAAACAAAATAATTTCCTACTAAAATGCTGCTATTGTATGAAATAATAAAGTTTGAATTGTTGACAGTTGGAATATAGAGTGTCAATATCTTTGTCCAGTCACCTTTGATTTTAAAAGAGAGACATGAATTCAGATTGCATGTAGGTATGACCTGACTGACATGCATTCACAGAGCAGTTGAAGATGTGCTCATAAAGGTTATGCTGATAATGCTGCACATAGCCCCAAGGAGATCACTGTTAGAAACTTTGATGAGTTATTTGAGAAATGGTGATGCAGGGCAACAATCTCCTCCTTCTCTCAAACAGCTGATAATCGCAGAGAAGATAAACAGCTGGTGATGAGCATAGCTGTTGAAAAGGAGAGTTGCCTTGGGATTAATTACCAGCTTCAACTATTATTTTTACTTCTTTATCAATTGTGTAATTGTTCTGGATGTCACATCCCTTAAATGCATGCATGCTTTGGATCAGTTTTCTGACTTGAACAGCTTCTGGGAATACCAGCTTGTGAAACACACATTCTAATTCTGAAACAAACATTAACCTAAAACAGTATCCTAATCCACTATCAGCAGTGGGTAATTTGCTGAACTATTAAAGGAATAGATTTACTGGACAGGCTGAATGATTTATCTCTAAGAACCAGAGTTTGTAGGGGGCTTCTAAAAATTGTAATTTCTTCTGATAATTATCTAACCAACCAGCTTCATATCTTTGTCTACACTACTATCCTTCTCTCCTTCCCTCCATTCTTTGAAGCAGATTCCTATACGTATCTACACAAAAAAATCCATTGAGATCCTGGGCTAGTTCTTAGGAAAGTATGTATAGGATTGCAGTCTTAGGATATAAGCAGACAAAATTCTATGAACAGCTATGTGAACAAAACTCCTAAAATAGTGGGGGCTAAATAGATGTTTCTTAAAATACAGGTTATATTTAAAATTCTATTTATGGTAATGCTAAAAGCAAATTATCATTTATCATCTGAAATAACAGCACTGAATGGACAACTATTAAGTATTTATGAGACATAATTCCACCTCATTAATATTATATGATAGACATGTTTTTTTCAGTTATAAATATGTTATTCCCTTTTCTTACAAAAGGTTAAGCATAACCATCTCGATTTTCTAAGGATTCAAAGGAAATGCACACGTTCTTAAGAATAACCCCTAAACATTTAATTTGCTTTATGTTTATTCACTCTCTGACAACACTAGGTTCTTCTTTATTTTCTTGCTAGTGGTATTCATTTTTTACAAAACTATATCATTGGGATAAAAGACACCTTCTTCCTACTGACCTGTTGTTGGCTGCACTTTTTTTGCAAACAGCGTAATTGTTTTAAACTTTTCCAGATATAAAATTTTAGGAAGCAAAATTTTGATAGAAAGTGTATGTTTGCATATCTCTCACAAATGCATACACTTGGAGGTATATTTTCTGAGCTGTAATCTGCATCTCAAAATTCTGAAAGAATTTTCAAGATGCATATTCATTCCAGGTTTCCTTCACCACTGAGATCTGCACAGCTCAAATTTGAGATCCAGTCATTATCAATACTTATATTCAGAGCCGCAACTGAGGGGGCGGGCAAGTGGGGCATGTGCCCCAGGTGCTGTGCTGGGGGGGCACCAAAATGAGCACTGGGGGGTGCCAAAATGGGCTTGGAATCCATGTTTGCCCCGGGTGACACAGACCATAGTTGCAGCTCCGCTTACAACCTTTTAATGTGCCTGCTGATCATCTGAATGGGACAAAGGGAGCATGACAGTAGGAGACATCAGGGCAGAGCTAATGTTTTGTAAACATATGGGAGAAGTCCTCTTTATTTCTCCTGTCTTTCAGCCTAATGAGTCTCACAAAGTAGTGAAGATTAGATGGAAAGAACCCTTTAAGTTGATTGGAGTCATGTATCTGAGATGGGCAGCCATATAAACTGAATGAATGAATGAATGAATAATTTTAATAAGGTTATATTAGAAATATTTATTTAATTTACTTATTTATTTAATTCATTTATCCAATTTGTCCCTGCCCATCTCCTCCCTTTGGGGGACTCTGGGGGGTTTACAGTAATTAATTGAAACAACAATCATAAAATCCACAATATAAAATTACAATAATAAATAATATAAATAAGAGTAAAAAATAAAAAAGTCCAAGAGGCAAAAGAATCTAAAGCAGTCCAAGTGTGGGAGGAGTGGTCTATAGCAGCAAATATGCAATGGGGCAAAGATTAATTGCAAGGAACTGAACTGAGCTCTCTATTTTTCATCCTTACATAGCCTAAAGCAAGCATAAGTCTTTATCCAGCAACAAATGAAGAAAACTCTCACCCTTTCACAAAGTAGAATCAATAACCTAACCTTCTCTTTAATGACAGTTGAGATGGATATAATTTAGTAGCACCTTAGCAAAGACTGATAAAATTCAGACAGGAACCACATTTCTCTGAAAAAAGAAGCAAAAGCTACTGAAAGTACATAGAAGTTTATTTTTAGCTGCAGTTCTGTATATTCAATTTTCAAATATGATGAACAACACGATGAAGCCTCTGATTCTGGAATGTAGTATACAGCCTTCATGACTAGCAACTTTACCCCAATTAAATTCATCTGATCAGTTTTGAAGTTATAAAATCATACAACCTTCAGTGTACTTTGTAGTGGCAATATGCAATTGTGCCATTCTGTGCTGTGTGATGAACATTCTTTTGCCGGTCTTGCATCACCACCATACAACTTCACTAGATGTTCTGTATACTATTATTAATGAAAGATAAAAACCTTCCTTTCTTTGCTTTACATTATGCAGAAATTTCAAAAATTGGGGAGCTGTCAACTCTTCAGAAGATTGCTTCAAGGTCTTTAATATACAGTAGTCTATGTAATGTTGGGAAATAAGTGTGGTTATATTATAATTTTCATTTTTCTCCCATAATAATTTCTAGTATGGACTTTACCATTTTCATAACTCCCATCAAATGGGATGGAACTTTCTTTGAGAAATCCACTATCATCTTTCAAAATATCTTACAACTTTGGAGAGAGAGCCCAGTACTCAACTTCTAGTTGAACTGGACTAGAATTTAAGTACTACTTTGATGCTATCAGTTTGAGTTTGAACAGAAACAATTGTTTCCTGTCAAATTACCACACATCAACAGCAACACATAGATTGCATCAATGCCCTTTTTCTTTCCTTTGGAAAAGGAAACATAGGACAACTGTAGTGTTTTTGAAAATGCGGTTAATTTTTTTTTCTTTAGATATTATTATTACTATTATTATTAGCATAATTTCTAAATTACCACCTATAAAGCATTCAGCAATTTGGAAACCAGATTAAACCATTTCAGCATGAACACAATTGCCATTAAATTTGTCCTGTTCAGACTATGAGGCGGCCAGGCAGATTTAATATTAAAAAAATCCTCTTTATTAAATGACTATTGGCAATAAATAAGTCCTTTGGATCAAGAGTCAGACTGATTCTGATCGAGACCAACTGGGTAGCAATAAGAAAACTGGCAAGGTTTCAGGAGGAAATGGTAATAAAACAGCAGAGCAGGATTCACTGACAGAGGCTGGAAGACTGGGAGAAGCTAGGGCATGTGGCACTATTGAAACTGGGAATGAATGTCCATGATCTGGAACACCACTTGAACTAGGCTGGCACTGGGAAGCTGGGTGAGGCCGAACTGGATCCACTGGAAATGTCTTGGTTCTAATGACAGGACTGGACTGGACTCGGTGACGCAGGCTGGACTGGATACTAGGAACTGTTCACTGATACTTTGTGAACACTGCTGCTATAGTGGGAAAGGAGGAGCTTGAACACCGAAAAGGGGGGAACTTATGTATTTTAAGATCCAACTCTTACTAATTCTAAAAAGAATCCTGAAACAAAATAAAAATAAACTTAGGTGAAATGCAAGTATTTCCTGAATGGTTACTGAAGTTATACAGATGGGCCAAAATAAACTATGATAGTTATTTTTCTATATTAGGTGAATGGATTCACAATGACTATCTGTTTATTGTTGGTGCTGTTCTCCACACCTTCCATGTTCAGTGTAAGAATTTGGTCAAGAAAGTGCTGAATAGGATTTTTTTTTTTTTTTTTTTAGATCTGAATGACCATGAACCACTGCTTGCTTGTTTGTTTATCTGTGAAGGAAAAAAGGAGAATAGGCATTCTCGTTGGTCATTGATATGAAGTGAAACAAGGTAAGATAAGGAAATCATTCAAATATACAACCATGAAACCACTGGGGCACCTTTACAATAGAAATATGCATTGAAGACTCCTCAGAAAGGGGTACAGAAATACTTGTTGATAACTGAAGCAGCCATTCTCAAGCTTGTGGTCTAGAGGACAATGAGGTAGGATAAAGAGCCACACTCAACACTTACTCGCATCATGACAGCTGACATTAACAGGCAAGTGACTTTGTAGCCTAGACAAGGGTAGATTTCTCAAAGTACCCTAAGGAGGAGATGACTAGCAGGCAATCCCAGCTATAAGTTATTCCCCGCTGTAGAACCAGTAGTGTCTGCAATGGGGACATGGGGAGGTCAGGATGATGGAAGTAGTGTTGCAGTATCACATTGCAACACAAGCCCCACCTCTTTTCTACATGCATTATGGTCTGCATAGATGCCCAGAATGGGTGGAGCTTGCAGAATGACACTGCCACACAGCTCTCAGCATTTTGACAAAAGCAGCAAGAGCCTACAGACACCACTGCATAGAACATTTTTATGCCATGAATATGGAAAATGATAATTAAGTTAACATTTCTTTTAGTTCTTTCTTTCTGTGAGTACACTGCTATACCGTTTCCTCTGATATATTTTGTAAACTGCTAATACATTGATGTAATGATGTAATATCGATACAGTTCTCTCTGCTAATACATAAGATCTCTGCTCTTCTTCATTCTAAGTACATATCATCTCTAGAAACAAGAATTTGTTTCCTATGCTTGTATTTGGTGAATTCAATAGGAAGCAGTTGGTTGACATGCTGTGAATTCATTATTTCTTTCATGGAGAGCCTTTTGCTTTTATTTCACAGAGAAGAACATTCAACAGGGCAGGGAAGCACTATAAATATATAATAAAATTCTTATTGAGGCTGCTGATTTACATGGCAGAGCTGCTCTGTTAAATTTAAGCAACAATAATGACACAGTTGGAGTGTGACAAGAAAGTGAAAGCATATGCTAATTTTATGGAAGAAAATGGCATGATTAGTCATTTATTCTAAAACCCAGTAAGAAGAAATGATTACCACAGTATGTAAGGGAAGGTCATTCTTGAACTTTGAGTAATATGCTAATAACATTTGAAAGCTCTTAGTACAATGTCAGTGTTCCAAATGGGCCTGGAAAATGTTGCAGTTTTTTATCTCTGTTTCTGTTGCTTTTGTTTTCCAATTTATTTCCATGCTTGAGGAATCCTAAAGCACACACGTGAGATAAATGAAGACAATATGCTTGTAGAAACAAGGACTCTTCTTCGTTTTATCATTCAAAAGGCTAAGAATGGTTTTTGTCAAGACAAATACTCACTGAATTACATAAAATGATAAAAAGGAATTGAATGCAAAGCTCACATCAGTCTACCAATGTACAGCGCTGATTAAACAAACCATAGCAGTAACAGATTGTGGGGGAAAAAACTTTATTAACAGTTTCAGTTGTTGATGAATGCTTGAAAATTGTCTTTTTATCTTTTTTTTTTCCTTGCCCCACCACCTCAAACTCTGTGGAATATATAAGATGGCCTTAATTTAAGAACTCTAAATCAAAGCGGTATTGGGATATGGTTTCAAATTTGGATTCTGTCCATTATTTTCAATGGCTGTCTATTGAAATTCATATCTACAGTTCTCTTGTAGCAGGGTATACTTTCAATTCACATTCCTATGAACATCCCCAGGTCTTAACTCACTGCTAGTTTGCACACTGTCTTCATCTATTTACCTATTTTCCATAGAATTTAAATTAAAGATAATCCAAAAGAGGATGGGCTTAGAGAAGGCTGCAGCAGCGGAATTTATGTTAAGATACTGTATGACACACATCCTAGAAAATCTTATAGGGGATGGGGAAATGTTAAATCTGCTTGCACTTGTTGCAAGGAAGATTGGGAGTCACTTCTTTAAATATTCTTTTTTTCTATTTCTTTTCTTTTTTCTACTTTTTCTTTTTTTTCTTTCCTTTTCTTTTTGCAGAAAAGAAATTCTTTTGTATTTCTTTTCTTTCTTTTTTCATTTTTCTTTCTGATTTCAGTTTGTATTTCTTTTAGTACTGTTAAACTCTTCAATAAAACATATATATTTTTTTTAAAAAAGGTGCTTCACAACACATGGAACAGTGTATGAAGCAATTTTTTTCAGATCATTAAAACAGATGTGTCATATGCTAGATGCACCCAGCTGTCTCAATACATTCATTGTAAAGAGTCACCTTACTTCCATAGGTAAAAGTTTTTAAAAAAATCTACATACAGTACATGTTGAGATAGCCCAAAGTAGCTTGTGAGTCTGGAAAACAATGTGGCTCTTCTAAGTATTTTTTTAATTGCTCAGGTTCTGTTCCCAACAGGAAGTGGAAGCTTTTATTTGGCTTTCTCCCCCTTTTATGCATTTGCTAATGACACGGAACATACTTTCTTTAAAAAATAAGATATCAAGAATAATAAAGTTTCTGCTCCTTGTGGAACAGAAACTGACAACAGGATAATTCTAAAACATTGAAGGAGTAACTAATAATTTTTTCATCTCTATTCCCTTCAGCCAATGTGTATCCAAACAGACTCTTACAGTGGTAGAGTTGTATTTCTATTATTCCAAATCAAGCTGACACAGCTATTTTAAATTTATTAATTTTAATTTGTTAGTGGCTCATGCTCCTAACTGGCAGCTGTTCTGAAACTTTTGGAAGGAAGAGCAGAGTTATAAATATTCATTGAAATACAGTACATAAATAAATAATCATTATTACTTTAAAGATCATATGCAATTAGTGTGAACCTTTCTGAAATATTACAATAACTTCCATCTGGAAAAAATCTTAGCTGTGTCTCTCATTCCATTTTATGTGTTCACTTAGTATAATGTAGGTAGTTATCAATTTGGTTTGATGTAGAGATGGAGGAACAAATTTTGGAATTCATATTTTATGGCAAACTTACTTAATTTTACATATCCGAATCCTTGTGCAAAGGAAAATTCAGTTATCCTTTGAGATTTGCATTTCTCTAAATTTGTGATGCAACTCTTCAGTTTGAGACATGCATGCCCAAATATGTTTCTCAGTAGAAACATATATAAAAGTTGAAACAGCAACGCAACAATGTTATAATTATGGGAAATGTTTGTAAAAGTGTGTGTATGTGTGTGTATCACACACACAAACTCATATATACATATACATACACAGTACATATACATATATACTGTATATATACATATATACTGTATATATTTAGATTCTTCACCACCTGGATTCTTTATTTTTACCTTTATTTATATTATTTATTATTGTATTTTATTCTGTGTATTTTATTGTTTTTAATCGATTGTTGTAAACCGCCCAGAGTCCCCCGACGGGAGGAGATGGACAGGGACAAATTAGATAGATAGTGTCCTAACAGCCAGGAACCACGCTGAGACAAGGAACAGGTCTCTAGTGTTTTATTGCAGCTACATAACAGGAAAATCCTAACAAACTGAAGAAGCGTGGGAAAAACCCAGACATATAAACCCCAAAGGTTAAGGTGGGCCCAATCTGTGTCTCTTGGAATGGCTACCTAATTCCTCAATGCTATGCATGCGCTTTACAGCCTGGATGGGAGCCCCCTGCTCGCCATCCTTACTCATGACAGATAGATAGATAAATAAATAAATAAAATATATGCAAAATTTCATACAGAATGAAAATATTAAGTCTCCAACCAATAGTTTGGGAACTGTGAGGGTACATTTCTAGTGCAAAAATAAAATAAAATAGTGAAAAATTTGAGAGGACCCCACATCTCAGAAGTTTCTGGCACTTTCTCTAAATATCTTGTAAAACTTTGGCATTCTTCTTTTAAATCTAGCAACTCCAGATAGAGCTCCAAAATTTTGTGAGATTTTGCATTGTGAGATTCTTTATCTCTCACATTGAATTTGGGGTTTTGCAGATGGTTGTAGGAAGGGGGAAATACAGATGCTATAGTGGTGATCCCTGGTTTATATGGTATTCTTCAAAAGTTATAAATGACAGTGTAGTTCTTTGCAAAAAAGAAAAGGCTGGAAACTGTTGCATTAAATAAAAATGCAATAAAATAAATAAAATATATTTGATTTCTTAATGCAAAAATATTAGAATTAAAACAAACTGAAGTTGGATAGATTTATCTTAAAAAATCAAGACTGAGAAAATTACATGTTCATTCACCTCTCATTGATGGTAAAGCTGAAATTACAATTTAAACCTTCAGAAGTTCCTTAACTATAAATACAATTAAAAAAAATTAAAAATACATTTTTTCTTCTCATTAATAGTTTATAACCAAAATTAAATTCCTTTATGATCTCACCAGGAACCACAAAGCTGTTGCACATTTTAGGGAATGCAGGAAAACCCCTTTAGGGAAGCTTATTTTCTCACAGTGCACTATAAAACTTATGTTTCACTATTGCAGTTTTCTCCATCCTGGCACCCTCTAGATCTCTAGTTCCAATGCATTTGCAGATTTTTCTCTATGAAATCAGGCAAAAAGAACGTCTGCTGAAAGAGGCAACAGCTAGGTCTCAGCTTCCACAGTTCTACTGCATATCAGTCTTATTACCTACTAAAGCCAGATAAAAGTCTAGATTTAAACCTAAAAATAAATATACTGAACATAGTAGTAGAATTAGACTGGAATAGACTGGTGCCTTTAGATGGGTATTGTGCCAGTCTATCACCTCCTTCCAATAGAAAGCTATAAGAATAGTTTTTCATCTTTAAAGCAAAAGTGGGTAGTATAGGATCTGGGCTGCAAAAATCTGGATGATCGCAAGATGGCAACAGTGAACTAATTTTTTTGGCATTCTTTTGCTCACATCTAGTGGTTGTCTTGATTTTGACAAATCCGACAGCTGTACCCTAGCCCACAGAAGCAGAAGCTACCATTCAACAAGATCCAAAGGGACAGATTTCTTTCCTTTGTTCTAAAGGAGGGGATGTAAATAGGACTACTTACCCTAGTGTTTCTCAACTTCAGCAGCTTCGAGATGTGTGTACTTCATGCTGGCTAGGGAGCTCTGGAAGTTGAAGTCCACACATCTTAAAGTTGCTGAGGTTCAGAAACTGGCTTATCACAACCCGACACTCTTACCCAATGTCAAAATTCTATTTCTAACTAAAATTCTGTGAAGAAAGGGTGGAAGGAATATTCCCTTATAAGTAATAATACTTATAATTACAAGTATTTTCTTCTCCCACCCTGTCTCTGGAGGCATTTTGTTTTAGACAAGAACCACTCCAGGTAGCTAGCAATTATAGCCCCTATCATATGCTTAAAGACTGAGCTAGAAAAGAATGACACAATTGGATGATATGAAGTTGTTTCCAAGAATATTGTATAAAGAGAAAAAATTAAAAATGCTGCTGGGCTACTGTTTGAGTCTAATGGTGCTTCTTACTGAGGGCTGTGTCTGGAAAGATAGATAGATAGATAGATAGATAGATAGATAGATAGATAGATAGATAGATAGATAGATAGATAGAGAACAGCCATATGGAGTTTTTTTTTTTAATGGCAAGTTGTCTAATTGCCTGCACAATACAGGCTGAGGCCATGCACTGCTACTTTCTTTTCAAACTAGGCCATCTTAGATATATACCTTTTAGAAAAAGTCTGCTTATTATAACATATATTTTGACCCAACTTTTATTTTACCCTGCCATATCTTATTTTAAATCCTGTTCCTGGCAAATGTAGAAAAGAGCAAAGTAAATCAGAATGGATATAACCCATTTCAAGTCCACTTTTCCACAGCCTCTGGAGCTCCCTCTGGCCAGAATTGCTACAAACTGACAGTACCGTGTCATGTCATTCTAAGGAGAGGAATAGATGAACATTGCAGTGTTGGTCCTAAAAAATGAATATGACAGTTAAACAAAAAAAGGGGGGGGGAGTCACCCCAAATCTACTCCTATCTCCATGTGTAAAATGGCTACTCAAATACATAGCAGCATTTTTAGAGGTTGGAAAGGTGGACATAATACTACATGCAAAGTGTTTTACAATTGTAAAAAGACAATCCCAATAATCAATTGTATCCATTAAAATCCCACCACTGCTGTTGTCTAGTTAGGGTTTTTAACAACAAAAGCTCTTGTGGAATAATGCTATTTTTACTGCCTTCCTAAATGTTATAGGGTGCAGTCCATCCTGACTCAGAGGCAAGCTATTCCAAACTGAGAGACCTGCTTCTGAGAAGATCCTCTGGGTCTCTCTTTCCCATTGCTATGAGTGGGAGCTGTACCCACAGAGTTCCCTCAGTTCTAGCCCATAAGGAGTGGTCAGATTCCACCTGGAGATGATAGTCCTGAAGGTAGTGGGAATTCATATAGGTCTTTATAGGTAATGACCAGCATCTTGAATTAAGCTCAGAAACCTACCAGCAACCACTGCAACACAGATATTATCCTGTTAATTTGGTTAGCACTGGTCAGCATAGCCACAGTTGATACTAGCTTCGGGATCAACTTCAGGTGTAGCCCCATGGACAGCAAACTGCAGTAAACTAAAAGGCAGATTAAAAAAAAAGTGTGAATCACTGTTAACAGCTCTTCCTAATTTAGGAAGGTTACACTTGTTGGGCCAGCTGAAGCAGGCCAAAGGCCCTCTTGACCATGGCTTCCACTTGCTGCTCTAGTAAGATCCTCAGATTTTGTACCTGTTCTTTCAAGTAAAGTGCAACCCTGTCAAGAACAATACATGGAATTTAGATGGAATCAGTGATATACAGGCAGTATCTCTGTCTTGCTTCATTCATGATTCATTCATGAGTGAGTTTGGCATTTTTTAAAGATTTTTTTAAATCCCGCCTTTATTATTTTTATAAATAACTCAAGGCAGGGAACTTACCTAATACTCCTTACTCTCTTACTTGGTCTAGGGTGGAAATATAAAAGTGGGTATCACCACTGATGATATCTCACCTGAAATCAGTGGATGGTATCTCCCAGCAGCTTCATGTCAATGTTGAAAAGAACAGAGTATAGGGCCAAGCACTGGGGTATCCCCCACTGAAGTGCCCAAGACTTCACTCTCTTATCCCCCACTGCACCAATTTGAACTGCCCATACAGGAAGGACCTGCAAAATAATGCCCCCATCTATAACATTCACAGGTGATCCAAAAGATTATCATGGCCAGCACAGTCAAATGCAGCTAAGCTTTTTACTTACTAACTCAAGAGGGTTACACCACTGTCATCCAGAACCAGCCACAGGTCACATACAAAGTGACCAGCATGGTTTCCAATTCATGCCCAGGCCTGAAAGCCAACTGGAAGGGACCAGATAATCCTCTTCAATCCAGAGTATAAACCCTTTCTATGTTAAAAAATATACACATTAGTGAGACATTATTCTAGTCCTTTTAAGAGGTAAGATTTAAAAAAAATGCTTAACATAAATGCTAATTCATTTGCCATGCACATTTTTTTCCTCATTTACTCAGATTTGTATAAAACTGCAGAGCTAGTACAGTGTAGCAATTTAGATGCCAAACTGGAAAATTCTGGTTCTAAGCCACTGTTAGTCACAGAAGCTTACTGGATGATGCCAGCCAAACTCAGCTCAGACTCCCTCAACCATTGTTTTTGGAATGAAATCAAAGGAAGGAGAGTTCTGTAAGCTGCCTTCAGTTCCTGGATAAAAATCTAATAAATGAATGAATAGGGAAAAAAAAGAATGAGCAAATAAATAAATGAATAAACTGAAAAAGTAAATAGATGTACAAATACATAAATAAAGTATGTGTATTTGTATGAATATATATATATAGATAGATAGATCTTCAATTCAACAAAAATATAAATTTTACTTAATAACAACAATACATTTCTCTAGTCATTATTATTAAAATGTCAATTCATACTTGGTCCACTAGGTCTTATTTTTTCTTTTCCCCAAATATGTATTTTTCAAAAAAATCAAGTGGCTCAAATATGTCATTCTTTAGTCTACATATGGAAGGATGTACACTTCATTGGTATGTAACTTTCCCCAATATATAAATACTTCTTGGGAAGTAACTTGAATAAATAATTATTGCGTGGTGTGGAGAATGGCCGACTGCCAGCAAAGCCCATTCATTGCTTTCATTCATGTTCTTGCCCTGTTTCCTCATTCCTATCCCGTGAGGATGTGTCTGGCTGGGATCTAGATTCTTTTTCTTTTTTAGGTTGTAATGTATTTCCTTTCTTTTTTAAAATCATTTTATTACATACATCTCAGCCCCTTGCATGTGTGTGCACACACACAAAACCTATGTTTCCACATTGTGTCATTCACGCAAAAATGCTTTCATTGTTAGCAGAGATGGGGAATTTCTGGACTTGTCTGACAAAATTAGGAAAAATTGTCAGATCAATGGCTTGGGGTTCTCTCAGGTATTTTGGTACAACGGTCTTCCTAAATTTAACAACTGGCAGGCTGTAGGTATTATTTTTTATGTGTCTTAGTTTCTTTTGTGAGGATTGGCTTCAAGAAGTGAAGATTTTTATGACAGGGTATAAGGGTTGAGAATACAAAAATTTCAGTTAGGAGATGCCTTCTATGGAACTGTTAAAGAGCCTTGGGGAATACTAAGAATGCTGCCCTGCTTAAGCAGACAGGGAGAGCCTATTAAATTACTGGCTTCTTTTGTTGAATTCATCTCATCAAGAATGCAGTTAGCATGGCTGCTGTATGTATACATTTGAATTGCAGGTTTGTGAGTTTCGCTCTAATTGGCATCTACAACTCAGTAGAAATCTCTTCATTCTTCAGAACCAAACAACTGGCATCAAAAGACATCCTACCCATTTCTTCATTTTACACTTTTTCGGTGGCAGTAATGGTCCCCAAGATGAGGAGAATGACCTTTTTAAAGCACATAAGCATCTGGGGCAATGAAGTAAAATTTCTCTTGTTTGTGCAGGATTAAAAGTGTCACTGAAGAGATTAACCATCAGTATTTGGTAGTAAATTTTTTATTATGTGATTACATCTAAGCATGTTACAGAACCTATTTTTTACCCCCACAACAGCTCTGTGTGGTAGATTGGGCTAAAAGAGTGAGCTTGCATGGCTGAGGATGGACTAGAACCTGCTCTAACTCCATCTTAACCACACAAGCTCTCGAAACAAATGCAAATGCCATGATGCCATGATCAAACCTTGGCCCTCATGCTTGGAAAGTATTCATTCTACCACTAAGCTACATCCCTTCCCTACTTGTATTACTTTGATTAATTCATATATTGACTTGAAGTTAATGCATGGAACTTAACTTTATAAATTTATAAACAATATAAATATAAGATTAACAGAGATGTGCAATTACATATTTGGTAAACACCTTAAAAGTTTTTCTAATTTTATTCTGGAATTGTATATCTCTGTATACCTTCATGTGTGTCTATCTCCATTTATCTCCATCTCCATCTCCCTCTCCCTATATTTTTATATCTATATCTAGTAGCATATTCTGTAATATGCCCACACATTCCTAATCTGATTAGCGAGAGCACAAAAGAGTAAAATGCATTTTGAGGAGGGAGAGATGACATTTGTCCCATCTGTTAACTTCCTGCAATTTGCTTTCTAAAGTATTAGCACCTTAGTTTTCATATGAAAATAATGCTGAACTGACCATTACTGTTCTTATCAGTTACAGAGAATGCTCCATGTGGTACAAATATGATTAAAGGTAATATTTTAGTATATATATTTCCTGTATTATCCAAAAGCATTGTGTTAAAGCTTTAATTTACCAAAGTCATAATGGGCAGCTGAGGTCATTATCTATGGTCCCCTCTGGTGATGACCATGCAAAGGAAGAGTTGTGATTTAGAATGTAAGAGGAGTAAATGATCAAGAGCATGAATCTATGAACAAAATGAATGAAAGAAAAATAGATGTTTTCTTTGCCTGCAAAACTAAAACAGAAAAGAAAAAAGGATATAAAAGATCTGAATGAAGGTTGTCTGTCCTTCTGGAATAGAGTTAATCAATATATTCATGGGAGTGAAGAGGTGACTTTAATTTAGACTAAGGGACTAAAATGTATGTCAGTATATATAAATTGATGTTAATACATGTCATCTAGATTGTTGAAGATACATAAAAAGGTAGAAAACTATAGAATGGTCATTCTTGCATGACTGGTAATACTAGAAGAACTACAGATCGGGAAAAAAAATGAAAGATTGAATTTGTGAAAGATATAAGGGTGATGAGAGGTTCATTGAATTGAAAGAAGTATTGCAAATTGATAGGCAACTTCTTGGTAATGCCAGCAGCAGATCTTGAGGAAAATATGGACAAAGAAGAAAAAGAAAGAAGTAAAATAAACTATAGTGAAAATAAAATGACTACAGGAAAAGAAGAGGAGAGTGCTATAAGAAAACCTATTATACAATAGATGAGAGGTCAGCAAACTGTGGCCTGTGGGCCAAATTTAGCCTGCCACTTGTTTTTGTATGGCAAGCTAAGCATGGATGGCCAGGTGGGTGGTGGCAGATTACCAGGTCCAAGCCTCACTGAACTCCTGGGCGAGCAGTAAGGCTGAAGTCTAGGTGGCGACCGATCAGTGGGCTGGCACCATCCAGCAGCTGCCATGCTCCTTGGCCTGCCACCTGCCAGCTGCACTCATGGAAGAGGGGCAGAAAGAGTTTGCCGACACCTGTGGTAGATTTTCTAAAAATATTTTTATTAATTTTAATTAACAAAATAATCTTTAAATAAAAAAACCCTTTTAAAATAGCAAAGAGACAAACTCACACAAACTAAAAATACAAACTAAGAAAAAAAGAGGGGGGAAATCTACCTTCTATTTTATACTTATCGGTAGTCACTGGAATACACTATTACAAGATAATCAGCACAAAATATTATTATAAAGTATCACAAAATCCCTGACGTAGTATCCCATATCGCTGCTGCAGAGAATATTGCCTTTTCCAGAACTGACAGATCACACATTTCCAACAACCATTGCCTGACATTTGGAATCATATTACTTTTCCATTTTTTTAAAGATAATTCTTTTAGCCACTCCCTTGCTCAATTCAATCATCATTCCTCATAAGCAGTCAGATTCCAAAACTCTGGCATATAGCTCCTAATTACATAAACATTTTTAACACTTAAAGATTTTCCCATAAATCTGCTTATATACATCAATGCACTATCCCCAAATGATACTAAATGATCACATGACCATATCATAAGAGTCAGTGAAGCCTCTAATTTTTACAGCTACAACATAGGACATCTAATGCCCATTCTTTCAAACATGTTCTTTGAGGAGTCCAAAACACCCTAAATACATTTTTTTTGATGAATCAACCTTAATCTCGGATCTGTTGATACTATTTTAACATCTTAAAAATGTTAATGGACATGAATCCATTAATGAGGCTTTATTGGAAATTCCAGTTCTTTAGGGATTACAGGCACTTGATTGTTCTGCAGATATGGTGCGTCTAAAAAGATGTTTGAACAGATTTTATTTGTGTGGCCATTCTATTTTTAGACTATGCTTTTAAAGTGCAGCTGTGAAGGAAATACTTTTTTTGCTATTAGTTTCTCATTTTTCTAAAACAAGTAAATAATAATAAAAAAGGATGCATTTTTGTCCATTTCCAAATCAGGTTAAATCTGCAACAAAAATGTGATATCACTTTCAAAAGTTATTTTAACAAGCTAGGCAAAAACGTATCCCAGGATTCAATGATGGAAGAAGCATACACACATTCATATCCACCCATCATGCTATTCCATCTTGGGTAATCAATATTATGTAGAGCTTAGACAATGAGAAAGAAATAGTAAGACTAAAATTATAAAGGTCCTGAAGACATGTTTGAAATATCCCAGGAATGCCCACTTCAAAAATATTCTTGAGATTTTGATAGAGATATGTTATAGGTTTTAATTCTGTCATGGATTCCATCACATAATAAAGCAACTTGGGTGCCTTTGAGGTGGCTCCTATGATAGATTAATCTCATGCAATTGATTCCCAGGCATGAGAAACTTTGCCTATATTTGGTATACATAGATGCATGTTGCAAATGTATATTTCAGTGAAGAGAAGAGACCTAATAATTATTCAAAAGTACACACCTTAGACTTTGCACAGCTTCACATGAGAGCCCTTGCACTGTGGTTTAAAATTGATTATTACTTTTCAGACAATTGCATTAACTTCCTGCTATAGTCACCCAGAATGTTGAAACATGGATAATACACATTTTGGGAATTCAGTGTATTGATCTTTAATAATAAATATGAACAATTGCAGGCTTGTAGGCTACACAAAGGGGCACTCTGAGATAATAATCAATTATTAAAATACCCCCGGTGACGAAATCCCACTTACAATTTTGGGAAAGAAACATTGTATATGGTTGTATCTACTATACTAGAAAACATCATAAATGTAGTCAGAAAACCTCCTAATCAATGGATGCCTCTGTAAATATGAGATATAAGCTATCTCTCTTGCCTCTGACACCATAACAAAGGATGCCAGGCATTACTTTATTCTTTCTTCTTCAGGAGGACAGGGGAAACAAAGCCAATGCCTTATCAGATCATGCAGACTTTGAAATCCAGTGTGAATTGAAGAAGGTGGAAATCATTCTTCAATCTCATGCAAAACTGCCTTGGGCCCCAAATGTCTCTTCCAAAAGCAGCTTCTCTGATGCTGACATTATTATATGTTCTGTTCAACCGTCTGTGAAAGATAAAGACAATCCAACTTGGGTTTCCAAGCAACTGGCAGGACCCAAGAATAATCAATAAGTAAATGGTCTGCTTGCTTCAATTTCTCTGGGTACTAAGATGTATCAGTATGATGCTTCAATTATGTAGGATATGTGGGAAATAAAACATTCCCCTTCAAAAAGATTATAGCTACTCCTGGGATTTTGGGTAACGTGCAGACTACTGGGATTACAGGCACTTGATTGTTCTGCGGATATGGTGTGTCTAAAAAGATGTTTGAACAGATTTTATTTGTGTGGCCATTCTATTTTTAGACTACCCTTTTAAAGTGCAGCTGTCAAGGAAAGACAACTTTTTTTGCTATTAGTTTCACATTTTTCTAAAACAAGTAAATAATAAAAAAGGATGTATTTTTGTCCATTTCCAAATCAGGTTAACTCTGCAACAAAAATGTGATATCACTTTCAAAAGTTATTTTAACAAGCTAGGCAAAAACATATCCCAGAATTCAGTGATGGAAGAAGCATACACACATTCATATCCACCCATCATGCTATTCCATCTTGGGTAATCAATATTATGTAGAGCTTAGACAATGAGTAAGAAATAGTAAGACTAAAATTATAAAGGTCCTGAAGACAGGGCTCTGCCACCATGCCTGGGGGTCTGGCAATGGTGGGGAGCTTTTACAATGGCTGTGTTGAGTTGATCTAAAGATGGATTCTGCTGCTGATCATGATTTTTTTGTTTTACATTGATTGTGGATGGTTTTTTAATATTGGCTTTTAAACTTGTTTTTATTGGATTGTTTTTTACCTGTTGTCAGCCACCCAGAGTTGCTTAGATGAGATTGGCGGCCATGCAAATTGGGAGGGGGAGGAGGAGGAGGAGGAGGAGGAGGAGGAGGCAACATAGCTAACACTAGTTCACATTATCACCATTCACTATACCTCTCCCCACCTCTCTATACTTCTTACACTATTTCATATGTTGCCTTTGTTCTTTAAACATTTCATCTCTCCCTTTTTGAGAACTCATCAACTCCACCCACCCACTACTTTCTCAGTCTTCCCTTCCTCTTGACCTATTTCTTTTTCTTTCCTATATATGTGTTGTGATTCAGTCCTCATTCATACTATCTTTCTATCCAAACATCTCAATGTACTTCTTTTGTACTTATAGCTCCCCTCACATTCTATCTGTGCCCATTTATTCTTGTCCCTACCTCTTCTTTTTTAACCACATCTCACACACTTTTTAAGCACCCCATTCCAACTGCATTCAACTTACTTACATATTTCTCTTGACATATTTAACTTTCATTTTCATATAACTAGGTGGGCAGAAGAAGCACACTATATAAATGTTTTCACACATATTTATTCCTCCCAACAGATTTTACTTGTTATTACATCTGGTGCTTTTTCAATCAAAGTTCTGATAAACATTTCCTGGAAACTTTTAAAACTAATCACCCTGTCATTTTGGCATTTACTCTTTTGCTTCTTTAGGGGACAGTAATGACATTCTTTCAATTGTCAGGCACAGATGCAGTCTTCTCAAATGTGTTAAAGTTGCGCAGCCATATTCTAGTATTTCTCCATTTGTACCACGTACTCCTGCAGTCTTACCATTTTTTTGAAAACTCTCTCACTATTTATGGCTGTTTATTTAGACACACAGACACTGTTATGGCATTCATTTCAATTCTACTCTTTAAAATATTGTGATCCCAGATCTCTAAATTATTCTTTCCAGTAATCCCTAACTTCATTCTGCTGGAGGGACTTCCATCAAAATCACTCTGCTTTTTCTCTGTCTCTTTTGATCTTAACAATTCCTTGCTCTCTTTGACTACATTCTTTGCAGCTACATTTTACCCTTTATACAAATTATAGAATACCTTTCTCTCATTCTGTCTCTTATATGCAGATTCCTTCTCACCCTTCTCACCCACAGCCTCTTTCATTTCATCATTCCGCCAACCATTTTTTGCATATTTTCTATTAGCATCAGTGGCACTTTGCAACATAATTATTTTCGTATGTTTCAAGTAGCTTCCATGTGTTATTTTTTTCTTATGCTCAGTTTCCATGTATTCTGTTGGATAATTAATCTCCATCCTAATACTTTTTATGTAGGACTTATACTTTCTCTTCCTGTAATTATTCTTTCACTCTAGTTTCTCTTTCTTCTTTCACTCTCTTTCATACCCACTTTCTTCCAATATGCCCCCTTAACCCTTCCAAAAAATTATCTGTCTCATATTAAAGACCACTCATTATACTTGTATCATTCGATAATTCTTTTAATCTTTCATGATAACAACATTTAGGTTTATATTCATTTGCCAAGTGAACATTATAAATAGATTTAAGCTTAAACCACATTTGTGCAACAAATACACTTCCTTGGAGCACATCTCACAAAACAGATCACCACTCTTGTTGGCTCCTGAATCTCCATGTGGCCCAATTACTTTTTCTCTACTGCCTTGTCCATTCACGTCACCTAGCAAAACATTATTTTTCCCATAAATTGCATTCACTGTTTTATACACACTCGTAACAACCTAAATGACACCAGTTCATATTTTTGCCATAGATTTATATCCTTTTTCATTTATAATTAAATGTCCACCTATACTTCTTTGCATGTATTCTTCAGTTCTGGTAAGGATCCTATGGGAATTGGGTTTTGGTTCCTAATTAGTGTTGTATCAACTCATCTTCATCCCATTTTTCCCACTTTTCTGTCTCTGCTGGAAGGAAGATGGTATTGTATATCACTACATGCACTTTCTCTGTGTGAGAAAGAATGGTTGTTATACGCAGCTGAGGGATCAGTTAATTTTATCAGTGTAGTAACTTATTTTACAGGCAACTGATTGTACTTTGTAGTTATTAATTAAAATAATTGTGAATAATTGCCTCCCCCCCCTTGGCAAATATCTAGATACAGTGTGTGTGTGTGTGTGCTTGTGTGTGTGTTTTGTGACTTCAAGTCAGTCTTGACTCCTGGCAACTGTATGAACAAATCCATGCAATTTTCTTGGCTACATTTTTAGAAGTGGTTTTCCATTGCCTTCTTCCTAAGGCTGAGAAGGAGTAACTGTCTCAGTGTCAACTTAACATGACTTTATAATTATATAACATTTTGGTGCCTAGCAATAGGCTAGACTGAAGTTTGTTTCTTAGCAGGGGTTAGTTATATATGCATGTGCATGCACATATATGTATTTCTGGGCGTGTCCTTTCTATTGTAAAGTCTTGGCTTGATCTCTGTGGATAAATCAGATGAGTTTGCATCATTGCTACAATTCTCTTCTGCCTATAATCTGTGCATTTAGCAAGATTTGTTCAACTCCTCCCACCCCCCTCCCCCAGTGAAACCTGAGATCGCTATATTGTTGATGTTTCCATTTACAATGTTTGACTTATTATTATGGAAGTAGCTACATCTTCAGAATGGAGTTGGGCCATTTCCTTCTGCTATATGCAGATGAGATGTGTCTAGTTTCTCCAAAGCTTTCAAAAAGCACTTAACATTCCAAATAAACATTGCACTGGAAATGATTTAATTATGTATCTCAACTACTGATATTTGGAACTAATAACATTATTTGACAACTGAGTAATAGTTCATTGTAATATATACATTCAAAGGAAGTGCTGTAGTGTTGTTCTAATTATTCACCACATCGTTACACTGCCAGGAAAATAAAAATGGCCCTACCATACCTGACATAATATCTCCAAGTCTGGGTGGGTGGGGAGTAAAATGACAATGATGATTCTGCTTCTGCTGTAAGAGAACATCTATGCTGAAGTGTTTTCCTCTGAAGAAAATATGACAGTGTGTCTTTCCTCTTCTGTGATGACCTCTTCATTTTAAGTCCAGTAAGTCATTCTCAGAAAATAGACCTGTGGAGATTGTGTGACATTCTACTTTCTGCACCATTTTTATTTTTGCAAGATAGAAATGCTATTTAAAAGAAGCTATTCAACTAACCATGCAAGTCAATATCCCTTTACCTATCTATCTATGAGAAAATAAGTAAATTCTGTGTAATGATTTACCAATTTGTGCAGAATATAGACAAAGCAAGTTGTAATTTGTGCGTTCTATGATTAGTGTAGAAATCAATGCTTTTTCCCATATAGTCAGACTCTGATACAGCTGCTACCATATCATATTTAGAAAGCTGTTTTCCATGCACCACGAAAGTATGTCACATATTAATAATTACCCTGGCAGAGCCTTTGAGTAATCTGTTGTATCTTACCCCTGCAGGTTCAAGGCAAGAAAGACAAAAATGTGAATTTCTGCAAGGCTTGTAAAAAGTGAACTGGGATGAAATATTTAACAGTAAAGTAGTCAAAATGTTTAAGTGAGAGAGGTTAGCTGAATTCAAATCTTTAAAGGTATCTGGATATAAAACAATGTGGAAAAGTATGAAAAATGATATAACCAGAGCACGAAGGAAAATCTTTCAAGATCAGAACTGGGAAAATAATTGGCAAGGACAGAATGGGGAAAAAGGAATTATATGGTCCCCTTGTCTCTATCATGTAGACAAAAGGGGAAGAACAAGATACTGTCAATCACAGTAAATGTGGGAAGAGTATATAAACTCAACCAGTTGCATTTACTGTATGTTCCTATGGTAACAAGAATCTGTTGAGAATGATTGGATGGCCTAGATTGTTCTTTCATGGTAGAACAGCCACCTGTAGAGCATATTAAGAGTGGTTCTATGAATTGAGCTAAGCCAGTTTTAACCATGATTTGTTAAACAAGTTGGAATGGTCTCATTACTGACATATACCACTAAGCAACACTGGCTGGATTTACATATGGCTTAGAGTTACATGTTAGCCTGACATGAATATAATATTTACTATAGAATAAACAAGGAATTGTTCTTTTTTCTTAGAGATAACAGCATAATATGGAGATGACAAAGCAAATCTCAAGAAAATCTAATAATCCCACAACAGTGGTTTTCATTGATACACCTTCTGTGATAACTATTCTGGGCAATAGATTATGGCCATTCTGGTATGCTGCCTTAAATTAGTTATTGTATATTCATAATTCAAGGTATTGAGCATATGGCTGATAGCAAAGAAAACACCAAGTTGATAACCCAATCACAAAACAGTTTATCTGTATCACCATCTTGGTTGCTTCTATTCTCTACTTTCAATCTATGTTTTGCTCATTAAACTGTGTAGCAGTTCTCTGTATCATCATATCTCATGATAAGGAATTCTATGCATACTGGTCTGGGTGTATAATATTGAGTAAATGTAATTTTGTAGATGTTCTCTTATTGTCATTGTGTTGTCACCAATCAAAACACTACGGTGATGGTATTGGTACAGGGGAATTTAACTGTGCAGGAGGATGCATTCTTCACTGGTCCTTTTTTTTCAGTCCAATTGTGTCTGATTCTCAGAGACTGTCTGGACAAGTCCCTGCAGTTTTCTTGGCAAGGTTTTTTGGAAGTGGTTTGCCATTGCTTCCTGAGAAGGAGTGACTGGCCTAAGGTCACTCAGCTGTCTTGTGCCTAAGGCAGAACTAGAACTCACAGTCTCCCAGTTTCCAGCCTAATGCCTTAACCACTACTCCAAAATGGCTCTCTTCACTAGATATATAGGCATCCTATTTTTCCTTCTCAGTCAAAAAACCTTTTTCTTTTTGGTTCGAGAACTTAGTAAAGGCCTTAGATTTTCATATGATCTCCTAAAAGAACCATTTATATGCCTCAATAGGCCAACATTTCACTCACTTACCAAGCCCAAAATGTGTCACTGGCATAAATTGTGCAATTAACAGAGTGACAAAATGAAATCATTCGTGGCAAAGCAACTGATAGAACTATTAAAAAGAGGCTGTAAACTGAAGTTGGGCCACAGTGACATATAAATTGATGAGGGGAAAGATAAATCAATGATCCTGTACTTCATAGGTTTTACAATATCTCTGTACAGTATGCACATCAAATCTTTAAATAGCTAAGTCTTGTTTGATTTAATTAGGTTTCCTAAGTTTGGTATAAGAAATTTTCCCAGTAGCTTCATATCATCTTTTTATTATTTATGAAAGGGATAATAAAAATTGGCTAAAACTCTTGCCATATGGTCAGATAGAATTTTATTTTTCTCTAATTCCCACCTTTTATTTAATAGAAAAAATTAACATTCTTGCATTCTGCTTGTTGAGTCAATGTTTCAAGTTCAAAACCCTGAATTTATCTTTCTCAGTAATAATAAGCTGTTCCTTTTATCTCTGAACCTAGAACTTAAAAATAGGAAATTTCCATTTATGTATTTCAAACATGAAAAAGTAACTCTCTCTTTTTAAAAAAATCTAGTAGTTATGTTTCCAGCATATAGGAAAGTCTTTTAAGAAACTTCATTAGATGCATCTTTTTTCTTCTCATCCTGGCCAAAGTAATGCATAACTTGGTTTGTGCATTCTGAAGTCATGTTTTATTTAACCACAAACTGCTGAATGAATTACAATTGCTATATTCGTATTAACATACTGATGCACCAACCATAGCTTTCAAATTACTATGGCTGGCTTCATTTGTTTAAAATCACAGTTCTTGCAACTGTCTGGATGGTTTAAAGTTCTGCTGAAAACATAAAATAAAATACAATCCAGTATAGAACTTTAGGCATTTATACCTAACTGTAATGGTTGCCTAATCCCAAATACTCAGTCTCACAAGCTCGGGCTTAAAGATAACTGATTTATTAAAGGAATAGTATACAAATACAGAGAAAGCTGAGAATGAGCCAAAGCGCGCGAAATACAAACTTAAAAGCCTTGCCTTCAATTCAGTCCCGCCCCAAGCCCCCGTCAGCACGCACCCCCTCCCAGGTGCTAGGATCCGTTACACGTGCCTGGGAAAGTAACCTTGAACAGGAGTGCAAACCCAAACATACATTCCAAAGTTTCAAAACAAGGCAGAGCGCAGGAATGGAAAAACCCAGGCATGAGCAATGTGGGTATACACAGAAAACGGTCTGACATGTGAAACGTTACGATGTTAACAGAACATTGAAACGGGGAACATGACACTAACTGTGATGTCACCAATATGATGAAATGTGCATATCATAATTCAAGTTCTGCTGTTTCATCCTTGCATTGCAATGCTGCAAGACATGGAGTCTTTGACACAACTCACGTTCCATTGCCTGTCCCCCACCTTGTCTCCCTTACAGACACACTTGTATGGAACAATAAAACAACAGTGCTACAGAAATTTAAAGAAAACTATTGCCATTACCAGTAAATATAGCCACTCAGACCACAATAAAATCATTACCAAAACAATATTAAATAATTCTAAAATCGTTTCTTAAAATGCTTGGAAAAATGAAAAGATTTGTATTTTGTTACTAGAAAGAACATAATGCCTTTATAGAGATGACATTCTTCAAAGGGGGTACATTACTGACAAATATTTTTTTCTTCTGACTATTCACTGTGCCTTCATCTGGTGGGGCTTCAGAGAAGAGCCTCAGATAGTTATATAGGAAAGGAAATTTGTTGTTTATTCGTTTAGTCGCTTCCGACTCTTTGTGACTTCATGGACCAGCCCACGCCAGAGCTTCCTGTCGGTCGTCAACACCCCCAGCTCCCCCAGGGATGAGTCCGTCACCTCTAGAATATCATCCATCCACCTTGCCCTTGGTCGGCCCCTCTTCCTTTTGTCCTCCACTCTCCCTAGCATCAGCATCTTCTCCAGGGTGTCCTGTGTTTTCATTATGTGACCAAAGTATTTCAGTTTGGCCTTTAATATCGTTCCCTCAAGTGAGCAGTCTGGCTTTATTTCCTGGAGGATGGACTGGTTTGATCTTCTTGCAGTCCAAGGCACTCTCAGAATTTTCCTCCAACACCACAGTTCAAAAGCATCGATCTTCCTTTGCTCAGCCTTCCTTATGGTCCAGCTCTAGCAGCCATATGTTACTACTGGGAATACCATTGCTTTAACTATGCGGACCTTTGTTGTCAGTGTGATGTCTCTGCTCTTAACTATTTTATCGAGATTTGTCATTGCTCTTCTCCCAAGGATTAAGCGTCTTCTGATTTCCTGACTGCAAGGAAAGGAAATATGAAAGGAAATATTCTTACTGGTAATGTGCCCTCCAAAGTTTTGAATTGAAGCCACTCACTTTGAGTTAGGCCTGGAAGTGCATTTCCATTTAGTGCAGATGGCAAAACAATTGCATAATATGATCAGATCAGCCACTAACATGATCAAGGGAATTTCAAGCTACTAAGGCCACTTGAACCTCCACTGATGATGATAAATCTTAGAGTACCTCCAGCTACAAATCTGAACCATCAAGGTTTTCCCCATCTTACTTTTTCATTTAATCTGATGAGCTTAGACAGTGATCATCACCTCTCACCTTGGAGTGGGGAACACAATTTCTTTTATTTAGAGGGGGACAGTTATATCATATACCCTGCCCTTTGCCTTGTAAATAGGACAAATTTATTAGAAACATTTGGTGCCTGCATTTATGAAAAACTTTTATTATTGGTTATGGATGCTGAGATTTTCTCTCTCTCTGTCTTTCTCTCTCTCTCTCTCTATCTATATATCTTGGTGCAGAGCAGCAAGTGAGGCTGTAATAGAATAGAATCTTTAAACAGTTTCCCTCTAACTAAAGTTCCTTTCCTTCACAAATACTAAAAGATCAAAGAGAAAGCTAATAGCCCACCACTGTGGTATAAAATCATTAGATTGTTGGGAAAATTCCAAGTCAGTCTTGGTTTACTTTGGCAGCAGCTGAAGTCCCATGCTGAGCTGAGATGTATCTGATTGACCCATCTTCCCTGCTGGAAGCCTCTCTTCTTTTTCCTTGACTTGAATGACCTCCAAATAAAGCACTGATATTTTACAATTCATGACACAAGAAGAAAGGGGGGGGGGGAAATGAAAGTGGAATATATAATTAGGAATACAATTTGCAACCACTGTGACCTTTGGTATACTTTAAATGCCTTTAAATATATATTGCATACTATACATACACATACCACTGTTGAGTGAAGTTTTTTTTTTTCCTTTCCTCTCTTCCTTAAGATATTTATTCTGTAGTGATTTAATGAGAACAGAGGCAGCAGTCTTTACCCTTTCTTCCTTCCAATGGCAAAGATGGTGTCATATCAAAAATATATAAATCGCAGCTTTGTCTACTTATGTTTAAGAAATACATCCGAAGCGTGATCTCATGCATGTTTTTTTTTCAGAAAGATGACTAAGCTATTTTTGGTCCTTAGCATTTACTTCATGTAAACATCCACATGAAAGCACCTATAAAGTAAAATTTTAAAATGGGGAGTGGGGCAGTTTTTAAGAATAAGGGCAAGGCCATTTAATAGAATATTTGTTGTTTATTCGTTTAGTCGCTTCCGACTCTTTGTGACTTCATGGACCAGCCCACGCCAGAGCTTCCTGTCAGTCGTCAACACCCCCAGCTCCCCCAGGGATAAGTCTGTCACCTCTAGAATATCATCCATCCACCTTGCCCTTGGTCGGCCCCTCTTCCTTTTGCCTTCCACTCTCCCTAGCATCAACATCTTCTCCAGGCTGTCCTGTCTTCTCATTAATAGAATATAGTTTTACTTTTATTAGCAGAGATGGTAAGCTGTATTTTTTATAAAGTGGAAAAGGTGTAGGGCTGACAAAAGGAGAGTATTGAAGTAAAATATTGTTTTCCAACCCAATAAAACGTTGGAACAAAAGTAAATAAAGAAGCTTGGGCTTCTTGGTCTGCACGTTTAACTATTTTGAATGCACTCTCGCCTTGGTTGTGGGGCCTGACATCTTTATTCATGTTCAAAAAGGTTTTTAAATCCCAACTTTTTGTACCATCTTTCAACTGTTAATTTTAATTATTAATTCTACCTGCTTATGTGTTTTAACTTTTTTAACATCTTGAATTTAAATTTGCTTTTACTGTAAACCATTAGTCATCAGGAGTATGCTGGGTCAAATAAATATCAAACAATACGTCAGGCAAATAAAATAACATAACATAATGAAATCTATAGACTACATCAGGGGTCAGCAAACTTTTTTGCCCTGAAGGCTGAAATTTGCTTTTATTTGCTGCCTGCTGACTACACTGGACATAGCTGATGATGTCATCAGAGAAGACAAGGGCAAATTCTTCAGTTCTTTATTGCACTTTGGGAGGTATTAAGGCTGAAATGGGCAAAGCTTTGTAAGGCTTGTGGTTCCACTGACTTCTTTCAATCTACAAATAATGGAGAAAATCAGCTTTAATCACATTCTGCATGGGATTTCTCTAGAGCAATGTTTAGGAGGTGTTTCCCTAAATTCAATCTTCAGCAGCATATGATGTCCCAATACAGGGAAGCTCAACATCATGAGGCCTGAAAGAAATTTGCAGATACATTGACGGATGTGAACTTGCCCTCAGCACTGAAGGAAAAGGGTTCTGGAATCTAACTGTAGGAAATTGCTTGCAGAAGTGGCTTAGGGAATTTTGCTCAGGCCTCATAGGAATGAACCATTTTTATTTGATCTGGAGGTTTTAACTTGTTTCATTAATTCTGTCAATTGGTTTATTAAAAGTATTCCCACACACAGCTACCCTTCTCCTCGCCCCTCAGTCCCAGATTCACTTCTAATTTGTTCAGAATTGGGGTTTGGGATCTTCGCCCATCCCTACTTTTATCCCTAAGTGCCACAATAATACACTAACCTGATAATATATCTATCCTAGAGCTAGATCATAATGCAGATCTCATATTTCATGATCCAACAGTAGCACTTAACCCAATATCATTTCCTACACTTAATGAGAATATGTTGGAAGACAATACATGGGTCACAGGTCAAATCTCATACAATGAGAGTTGATTTTCTGCTGATTTTGCCATCTGGTCAGCCTCTTATCTAGGCATTGTGCTTCCTAATTTGAAGCGGGACTTATTTCATATTGGCTTGCAGATGATTCTCACTCATACACTTGCTCCAGTACCGCTTTTCTGTTTGCCTTCATCTAGTAGCTGGCAGCAAGTATGTATCACTAGGGGGTTTGACAGGCAAGGAGAAATATTTGGTCCATTTGCCTTGTCCAACTACAGCAAAAGTGCCAGAATCAATGTGACAAACCTGTCTCTTCAGGTCCCACCATTGAGTCTAAATATTTTATAGACCCTTTGCAGACAACACAAGGCTATGTAAAGCACTTCCATTTGATGGCTGTGAATTATGAAGCTGCTCCCAGTTTCCCTGAGACCCTAGGTGAGATCTGAGAATGCTTGCCAAAATGTGTCTTGTAAATATATCAGTTTTATCTACAACCCTAGCACTTTAGACAGATGGCCATTTAGATTTCAGAATGTCACAGGGGATGGAGGAAAAAAAAAGATGAGCGAAGAGAAAGCAAAGAAAACAAACACCGCATTAGAGAAAAATCTTATGGTGCATGATATTAATTGTTAAGTGCATCCAATTTTGTTTAGCACAAATACACTGTTGAATTGAAAGTGCCAACTAATTAAAATAAGGAAAACAGATATTCTTAGCTCCAGTATTAAAATGTCTGGTAGCAGTCCATTAAGGTGATGTTTGATTTATTCATAGCAATAGAAGTGATTAATGGGTAACATTTGAGTGTTTATTATATAACAGGCCCATATGTAGAAGTGGATGCCGACCAGATGATACTATAAAATGCATTATGCAGACTGATACTCTTGCAGTTTTCTTATGAGATTAACAGCTTTCATAATCATATTTTCCTGAGACATGCAGCTACAAAGGCAAAGCTATTTGGAACTAGCTATACCAGATTGAAATAGTACTAGAACAGATTGGCTTATAATGCTCATATATTGGCTGACAGGTGATCATCATTTCTTATAACATTCCCTTCTCAGCACTATGGGTGGTATGTGTCTTTCTCAGCCTCTGACCCTCTACCAGAGGCCTGGGAGTTTGAGGGTTCTGCGCAGTATCTCAGCTGTTCCTTGCACTGCACTCTTCTGGACAGAACACTCTGATGTTGTTCCTGGGATCTTTGGAGCCACTCTCCCAGCTTGGGAGTCACAGCCCCGAGTGCTCCTACACCACTGGAACCACTTTAGCCTTCACTTTCCACATCCTCTCTAGTTCCTCCTTCAGGCCCTGGTACTTCTCCAGCTTCTCATACTCCTTCTTCCTGATGTTGTTGTCACTTGGCACCACTACATCTATCACCACCACTGCCCCACTGTCTTCTGGTTCTTGTCTACTACCACAATGTCTAGTTGATTGGCCAGTACCTGCCTGTCTGTCTTTAAATAAACAAGCAAACAAACAAACACACATACACACTGTATATATAAATGTAAGATTGTTGCTAGTATATAATTTTATTGTATCTGGCCTTAGGGCTGTAATAAACATGTTGTCATTGAAGTCCCACAGGATCTTAGCCCTGTCATTCTCCATGACCTTCTGTAGAATCTCCCATCTGGACTTGGGAGGATCTAGCCCATACGCTGTGCAGATGTTCCTATACACAATGCCAGCTACTTAGTTGTACCGTTCAGTGTATGCTGTTCCTGCCTGCATCTTACACCCTGCCACTATGTGTTGGACCGTCTCTGAGGCCTCTCTGCACAGTCTGCACCTGGGGTCCTGTCTAGTGTGGTAGACCGCTGCTTCTATGGATCTGGTGCTTAATGCTTATTATTGTGATGCCTGTGTGCTGTCTTTTAGTCCAGCCCTTTCCAGCCACTGGTAGGATTTCTCAATGTCAGCCACCTCAGCTATCTGTTGATGGTACATCCCATACAGGGTCTTGCCTTGCCATGGCACTTTTTCTGCTTGATCTTCCTCCCAAGTCTGCTGCTGCATTCTTGGCAGGCATTCTCTCAACAGCTCATCTTTAGGTGCCATCTTACGGATGTACTCCTGGATGTTCTTGGTCTCATCCAGGACAGTGGCTTGGACACTCACCAGACAACACCCACCCTCTTTCTGTCTAGTGTACAGTCTCTGGGTGTTGGACTTGGGATGGAGATCTCCATACATTGTGAGGAGCTTCCGGGTCTTCGCATCAGCAACCTCCGTGTCCTCCTGTGGCCAGCTCACTATACTGGCAGGGTATCTGATGACTGGCAGGACATACATGTTGATGGTGTGGATCTTGCTTTTCCCATTGAGCTGGCTCTTCAGGACCTGTCTTATCCTTTGGTGGTACTTGGATGTTACTGTCTTCCTTGCTCTCTTTCTCCCTATATATGTGTGTGTGTGTTTGTGTGTGTGTGTAGACACAAACAGAAGTTTGGGATAGTTCAGCTGTGAAGGGCAGCAGTGTCAAATTGACAAATTTGAAAAGCATTGTGTTGAAAGTGGCATGAGGATTTTAATGCTTAGGGTGAATTCTGTGATGACTTCATTTGCAAATGCAAATCATCATTTGGGAAAGTCATTAAGAGATGGGTGTGTGTGTGGGGGGGGGGTAAATAGGCATGTGATGAATGCTGAATAGTGAGCCATATTAACTGCTAAGCACAGCATACAAATTTCACATAAAAGTTAGATCTTTGATTCATGCATTTAAATCTTCACCTCTTGTAGCTATCAAGTGAAAAACATGCATGTATGGAAAAGTGGACATTTTGGATTTACATATATCAAATCATGCTTTCAAAAGTAGCTATAGTGGGATGCTTACCCCATGCAAATTTCATCATAATGCTTATTAGATTAGTTCTGTCTTTTCAACTGCTACCTTTAGTAGATAACTTGTTTGATTTATTTTTAACACTTGGTTCCTGCTTTCATTATGTAATAGTGTTCTAACATTGTAACACTGGAAAGAATTAGTGGATCAACATTACCCTTTCTTAGGTAAAATGGAGGTAATTTGAAATGAATCCAATGCATACGATGAGCAGATGAAAGAATCTTGTTGGGAACAGTATTATGTTAGGTACCAATTACCCTGGAGCTATCTGTTATTTACTTTATCTGTATGAGAAATCTCATAATGAGCTGGAGCAGGAAGACTCAGCCCCATGAATAAAAACATTGTATCTTTTTAAATATGTGTACTAGAGCTCTGCACACTTCAAAATGGTTTGGAAAAAATGCTTTAGACCTTGCATGAGTGTGAGAACAGCATTTCCCCCTGTAAATCAGATCCCTTGAAGCTGTGGGATCTTTCAAATACCTGGAAAGGTTTGGGCTCCTTTCATGAATAGCAGAGAGATGCTGGGCTCATGTGAGGCCCGGTGCACTTCTTCCACATCATTTTCAAGCCATATACCACCAAAACACATTTTAACTTAAATAACTGAAGGGGTTCCTGGTTTTTTCAAAGATACTTAAAGTGCTTTGAGGCTATTATGAGGCATATAAGATATTTAACAATGGCTGGAAAGCTATGAATTAGCTCAGATGAAGAAGAACTCTTTTCTGGTCTGAGTGATAGCTAGTCAGTACATATCTCAAATACACCATGGTTAAACAACCTTTTTCCTGACAAGGGCTGCATTTCTTCAGTGACAATGTGCTGGGGACTTAATATCCATAGGGGGTGGAGCTGAAGCAAGCAGTGGGTAAAGCCAGATAGGAAAGGATAGTGCCAAGTTAGACTCAGGCATTTAGCTAGAAGCTGATATCATGACAGCCTACAGATAACTATGATAGTAGCAAAGGTTGCAGTAATCTTTCTTTAGCTCCTTTATTAAAACTACAATAAATTAATGTATAATTCATGGCTTCAACATCACCAGAATCTTTGGCCTGATGGGATACCTTCATAATGTCCTTTGAATCCAACAGAAGGCATGGCATCAAATACTGTATATCAAATATTTGGCATTGTCAAAAAACTCTCAGATACTATGCCTCTTGTGGAAATTGGAATACCCAAAATGAGCAACAGATGTGAACAAGACTGAAAAGATTGGCTTAAAGAATATTGCCTATCTATACATTGGGATATTTGTTCATACCGTAGTTCTTGTAGAATTTATATCAGTTTTGGAATACAAGTCTGATGAATGAATTCTGTGGATTAGAGTTTTGTTCCATGAGAAAGCAATGAATTATTGCAAAATATGCAGATCAGTTGCAAGTTTGTTTGTATATAATTTGAGCCAGAAACATATAGCATCTCACTAAGCCCAAGTAGTTAAAGAACTCCAACCATTTTCCAAGCAGAATACTTCCCCTGTCACTCATAAAAAAAAAAAAAAAAGGATACAAAAAGGCTGTTTATAGATGCTCTGAAGAGGGATCCATACTGTGATTCACAGAAGAGTTGAGCAACCAGCTTTGCTTTTAACAGCAACAGGAATAAAATTGCCACCCATTCTGTGTTTATAGTTGGGAAATTATCTTTGGAGGGCCACTGTTTAATTAAACATTATATATATAAACACAACTCCTGAGGACAAATTCACATAAGCTACATAGGAGGAAGCATTGAGGATTGTGGCCATTCAGAGATAGTTGAAATCAATCAATCAATCAATCAATCAATCAATCAATCTATCTATCTATCTATCTATCTATCTATCTATCTATCTATCTATCTATCTATCTATCTATCTATCAGCTCTATCACCACTATCATCTCTGTCTCTGTCTCCCTGATAAGATCATCTCCCTTTGGAGCTGTTTGTTTTCAAAAGGCACTTCCCTTGCCAAGTCTACTGATACAATGCAACATTACTCTCCTTCCTCTCTCTAGTAAACCATTTCTAAGTTACTACTACATTCGAGTCTTTCAAGTGCATTCCCACAGGACTGTCATGCATCTCTTAATCTCCGAGCCACTCAAGGCAAAGACATTTGCTTTGTTTGTATCTCTTTATCCTAACAAGGCTATTAGTGCTTTGATAATATTCTTGAATTTCATTACTGATTCTCCATTCCTTCTTCCATCTAATTTAATTACAGTTTTAACTAAGACCAGCTTTTACACTGATCCCTATGATTATCCCAATTTCCCCAGGTAACTCCATACATTGCTCTTCTTCATTAACCTTTATTGATCATCACACAATGGGCTTCACTTCTCTTCACACAAGTTTTAAGCAAGCTAATTGAAATGTTGTCTTTCAAGTAAGATTTAGTGAAACAGCACTAAAACCTTTACTAAAATGGAAGAATAACTGACACAACACCTACCACCCATTCCTTTTTATACTTTCATAAATAAATTTAAGGGGTGGTGGTGGTGAGAAGTCTTAAATTTATGCTTTAATGCCAATCTTAGTATTACATATAACAAAATAATATCATTAATCCAGAGCTGAATGCTCTTAAATAATCAATGGATATTATTATTATTATCTTAATAATATATCTAGTATTGTTGTTGTTGTTGTTGTTGTGACCTAGATGCAGTTGTGATTGCTGAATCAGACTAGATTCTGTTGGGTGCCTGTACTCTCTTGTCCTTCATCCAGCTACTGATATGAACTAATACTATGCGAAAACGGTACCTTTGCTTTCAAGTCTGAAAACATCCTATGGGAAATATTCTGGAGACAGGATTACACAATGAAAGATAAGATAATTATACCTGTCTTGTCTCTCCCCCCCCACCACCCACACACACTTTACATCCCCTCCTTTAGAAAAAGGGAATATCAAAAGCAAACTGAATGATAACAATCAGATAAAATGAATTCACTAAAGTAAGGTTTCATAGAGTATTAATAATCACATAGAAGCCTGCTTCTACATATGTACATTAATATCTTGTCTGGAGTAAGAGTCTTTTGCAGTTATGAGTCCACCCTTTCTTTTGATATAAATGGAGCATTTCAGCTGTGAATCCAATGGCATAGACTCATGACCTACTTATTAACCAAAAGGGGGAAGCAGAATGTAGAGAATTAAGGATTTACCCTTTGTCTCTTTGTCTATGACTCTGCCTGCTTTTTGTCTAGAAGACTCCTCATCCAAAGTAACTTCTTCTGCCTTTCTTCCTAGTAACACATGTTCTTTGTCGCTCCTCCTGGTAGGATGTAGTTAGCTAGGTGCTAGGCTATGCTTAACCATGTAATGCATTTCCCATGAATATATTTCTTTTCTATTATAATTATAAAACCTGATTCACTAATCATTCCTCAGGTCATATTCCCACTCCCAGGGAGACTCACATGCACAATATATAACTTACAATTTCTTATAGGAAAAAATCAGCCATACAAGAATTTGATGTGCACATCAATGGTCACATGATTCCATTTTGATATCATCATTCTATACCTAATAAAGATTCAGTTTCTGATTTTCCATCTAGCTTCAAATCCTCCTTGTACTGGCAAATGGTATATTTTCTTTACTTTGTTTTGAGAATTTGTATCCAAGTTTTGTTTATTTAGGATACAAATCAAGGCTATAATTGAGACAGTTAAAAAGGAATCCCCATGAAAAATTATCCTATCCAGATGTTTACATTTTCAATTCCTTCACCATTTACCATTAAATTTGGTTTCTGTTTTTTTCATAGCTTCTTTTACAAAATTCTGGATGTTTGCACTAATCCCAAATATTTCTGTATCCAACTATGTGGAAGAGAATCAAACACCTTTTCTCTAATCAATCCAAGCCATTTCTAAATTGGCTATTCTTTGTTTGGAGTTTTTTTAGTATCATTTTACCAATCAGCAACTGATCTTTTGTTCCTCATGAATTTCAACAATTACATTTTTTTGTTCAGATCGATACAATGCATTTTTGAATAAGTAATGCAAAATTGCAGTTGCTAACAGACACTCTTGGCAAGCAAGTAATTGGTCTGTAGTTGCTTGCATCTACACCTTTGTCTGTCTTTTATGATTAAAAATGATATACCAATGGTGATCCATTCCTCAACTTTTAAAATTTATAATATTTCATCAAATTGAATAACCAATCTTTCATGAACAGTCTTCAGATATTTAAGCCAATGCTATGTTCTTCTGTACTATCTGAGATGTCATTCCAAAATTTTAATGTTTCTTTTTTATCAGCACAAGCATCTATGTTTGTAGTATTTCCCAGCAATGCTTTATAAAACAAATCCTGGTTTTTTTGAAACTCTTTATCAATCTTTATCAAAATGGATTTATTCTTATTTCATATTGTTCAGTTTCCTTTGGAATAACTGTGACTAATTTTAATTCATCTGAATCATTTCTAATTATCTTAGTGCCAAGAGTATACCTATATTTTAAACAATTTTCTTTCCTTCAAATTCTTCAGATTGCTGATACCAGTTCATAATGTATTTATCTTTGTTTCAAATCAAGTTTTCTATTTTGATGATGTTTTTCTTGCTTTTGTTTTACAGTATTTTATCTCAATTCACTAAATTTTCACCTTTCAAAACTCTTCATAGTCCTTTTCTATCGATCTTTTTCAATGGTGGAAGCTTTTCCTATAATCTCAGCTTTTCATATGTTCACTAAATTTTGATTTCAATTCCATCTATCTGCCAGGGAGTTTATGTTCAACATTCTTTTGCTCATTGTTTTCATGTCTTTCATCATCCTTATTATCTCTCTCAGAAGTTAATAAAATTTGATGTTGTTTTTCAAAAACGTCATTCATTTGATGATCTTCATTTTCATTTGTGTTGTTATCAATCTTATTCACATGCTCGGCTAGTTTTTCCAAGTCTTGTAATTTGATGTCCATAAATGTTTCTGTTCCAAGGATAAATCTTTGTTGATTAATTAATCACTCTTCATCAGTTTCTGAGTCTGGGTATTTATGCTTCAAATATTGAACATTCTCTTTTGAAATTCCCTACTTTTAGGGTTTGACGTAAAATAGCATTTCATGATTGCTAAATTTTCTTCAATTAACTTTTCTTTTTCTTTGCTGGGACTGCTAGTTGCTTTGCAGCTGATAACCTTTCTTCCTAGCAGAACAGGCTGAGCCCTGTAGCCCATTGATCTATTGATGCCCAGGAGCCATAACACCAGATGTGGTCCTTATTGCCCAGATAATGACCAATCTGGTATGGATTTTTTGTTTCATGTGTTCACTGTTGAGAATAGGTTTGGACCATACTTAATCTGCTTTCTCCACTAATTCCTATGTATTATGGTTGAAATTGACAGTAGTCATACTACCGCCAGCATAGTTAATCATACCACTAAGGTATCCATGCCTCTTCACCATAGTGACTGATGGTCTGTGATGATGGCATTATTATTATTGTTATTGTTATTATTGTTATTGTTATTTCCAGGTTACCAAAAGACAATTACCAAAAGACAATGTGCTGGATATACACTGAACCAGTTTCTCTACCTTCCAAGTATTATTTCTACTGCTAACAGCAGTACCGACAATATATGTTGCCTTAGTATTTCAAGCCTGTTGAGTTGTCCCCCTCTGCCTGTATACTGGATGCATTCTTTCAAAAGATTTTACCTCATGACTGGATTAACTTATTTTCTGGCTTCACACGTGGCATTAAACTGTATGCTAATCAAACTAGCTGCACTGTGCAATACACTAAGCCATATGTAATGGCTTAGTGTATTGTCAACCTATGCAAGGTTAACATTAATTCAACTTATCGTGTTATGTGAATGCATCTGTATTGTTAATCACGTTTGCTTCCCTCTTATCTGCACTCTGACATATAACCGTTAAGATAAAGAGGACAATACCAGCTTCCTAATCTAAAATATGCCAAAGAGATCAGGAACAATAGCTGCCTACCAAAAAAATGTATAAGCATATTCTTGGCAGATGGTCATTTGGTAGAATATCACTTGGCAGCAATCTTATAAGCATATTCTTGGCAGAAGGTCATTTACCTGGTTTCCTAAGGTATTGATCATAGATGACATCAGACCATTTCTAGATGCTGTCTACCAGAGAACCTGTCTTCTCTAAATATTCTTGGCAGAGGTTCCACTGTCCAAAAGTTATGATCAAATCCCTGATAAGATGTGCTCCCAACCTATCTACAGGCATTATTGTTTCTTAAGGAAAGTATTAAAGGTAGCAAAAAGCCTTGAGACAGGTTGAAACTTGGCATTGACTCAGAATCATAGGAGAGTGCTTCACAACTCTGGCTTCAGGGAGTCCATCTGCCACCATTCCTGGGCTTCTTGGCTTGGAGAAGGGATGTAGATTGGTATATCTTTCTTTTTTGTTAACTGCCTTAATATTTATTCAATAAAACCCTTTTTGGCATTTTGCTTTGGTTTTGGCTTAGTATCTTTGAATCCTAAAGAAACCTATTGATTCCCTAGTGGCCACCAGGATGCCAACACAAATATTCAAAAAGCAGAAGCTGAACTGAAGAGATTCAGAGATGAAGCAAGTGAATGTCAGGTCATTAGCAGGTGCCTGAACTGAAGGTAAATCTCTTTCAAAGCATGAATCTCACACAGTTCTCAATAGGTAACTTATTAAGATTAAAGTAGGAATGCTGCAAGAACTCTAGCAAATAAACAGTTTTCCTTTTAAAACTAAAATATATCTGTGTATATTAAGGTGGAGACTTTCGGATTTATTTTTTTCACAGCCTTATAGTATAATAACTAAGAAGCTGATCTTTTCTCAGAAGGGCAGGTATATCTGCAGCTGGAAATGGTTAGGTAACAGTCACTTGAATTCCTATCAGTCTGAGAACCAACCCTTAAAGTGTATGGCTTTGCTCTTGATGATACCTAAATTGGGTTTATTCCAGATATTTCTTTTTCATGAAGGAATATATAGTTCTAAATCAGCCCATGAAAATGATGCTCTGTGGTATTAATTCATACACTATTTATACACTGTAAATTTAATTTATACACTATGCAGACATCCATCATTTTTTCTGTAACATATCCAAATCAGACTTGGGCTATTTCTGAACGTAAATGCAATTAAGTTTCTTATTTTTTTTTTACTCCTCGAACACTTGCCCATATGAAAATCCCCCTACCTCCACTCCATTTCCCTCACAAGCTGCCTATGGAGTTTTTTCCCCCCATTTTCAGATGAAAAGACACAATTTCCATGTCTTCCTGGTACTTTTCCCTTTAGGCATTTTACGCAACTTGAAGTAGCAATGTGCGTTGGTCAATTTGAGCTGAAAAGAACGAAGGAGAAAGAGTTAACTTAGCACTTGCTAGTGCTAAACTACTTACTCAGATACAGATTGTTCCAGGATTCTTTTCTTTTTGAAAAAAAAATCCACACAAAGTATCACATAACCCCATTTAATGGGTAGCTTGAGGATCAGCAGAAAGAAGTTTCTTATTGAAGACTGTATCTACTAAGAGAATGAAGCCTGTTTGTCACCATCATTGAAGTCTTAGCTTAGTATCTCAAAATTGGGCTATATATAACCATCAACATTCTGGGTCATCTTTGTTTTAACATCTCCGTATGGCTGATCTGCACAAGAATAAGAATTCCAAAAAAGTGTGAATAGATACAGTAACAAACCCATTAAAGCTTTGAAGCCTGGTGCCTTTGTTCCTAGTGTCAAGCATATGTGCAGGGTGATCAAAAAAGTCAAGATGGAGCAGCAATCAATCATGAATATGAATGAAAGTGGTTAAATGCTTTTTAACCTTCTGTGTAAAATTAACTGTAAAACTATTTGCACAAAGACTGATATTTCCCAGTAACAACTTATTTATTAATCTTTGTGCCATAACTGTAGGAAGTCAAGAGAATTCTCAGGCTAACTCAAGGATTTAAGTGAGCATTTAGATTGCTTTTATTAATTTCTTTAAGCAGCCATTTGTATTCTATTACTTCATGGAAGTCCAATTTATGTTTGCTTTCATCACAACAGAAAAGATAGATCAATATAGGCAATAAATCTTTAAGTGCTTTTTAACCTTAGATGTTCTTTATAGTTTGAGAGATAATCGATAGTTGTGACGGAAAAACTGCATATGATTCACCTTTCAAGCTGCTTGCTTTTTATGACACAATGCCGATAACTCAAAATGTAAATGCCATGATCAATTTTCTCTCTGTCTGGAAAAAAAAGAAGACTACCAAAGATAGTGGGGTAGGTTACTTTTAAAACATACCATTAAAATAATAGATCATCTAGATTTGTACATTTGGTCCAGTAATCCCTCAAAGGCAATCCAGTTACCAGATTAGAACTGGCTATTTAGCACAAAATAGTTTTGACCGCTTGTCTGGAAACAATTGTGACCATCTTATGCATCTTTTTCTTGTTGATTCATTAATGCAAATGTGTCCCCAGAATGTGTACTGTAGTCAGAATATTTTAATAAACTGTGGAATTTTTCTTCCTCTAAATAACAAGGGCTGATGTTATAAAGTTGATCTTAGTGAATCAATGTTAGTTTAAAAATCTGATCTGAACAATAGTAGTAGCTCTGTAGAACTTGCCATTTGGGCTGAATAAGGAACAACTTCTGTATGTTTTGCCTTTTTGTCTTGTGTCAGGAACTTTAGAATTTCTTGGGAATTGCCATTCATGGTTACTCTTGCAAAGTGACAAAGGGTTATTTTGTGAATGTTTTATGTCACATATATTTCACTGCTCTGCAAACTACTGGCTATTTACAGTTACTAATCTAGAATAGCCCTGTGGGAAAAACTTTCTTGTAATGATACCTTCCTTTGGAATTCAGTTGAGATGTGGAAAGCCAGAAGAGATCCATGTAGAGTTGCTTGTAAAACATAAGTCAGGAGATGTTCATAATTAAGCTAACATTGCCTTAGTTATAACATTAGTAAAATATTGTAGCCAAGATTTCTGATAGACCTCTCTTTATATGAGATAAGCATAACTACAGACAACTTTTAAGATTTGCGTTGCTAGTCCCAGCTCCTGCCAACCTAGCAGTTCGAAAACAAGCAAATGTGAGTAGATTAATAGGTACCACTTCGGGGGGCAGGTAACGACGTTCCATTTAGTCATGCCAGCCACATGACCACGGAAGTGTCTACGGACAAACGCCGGCTCTTCGGCTTTGAAACAGAGATGAGCACCGCCCCCTAGAGTCGGACACGACTGGACTTAATGTCAAGGAAAACCTTTACCTTTACCTTACTGTATATGATTGATTTAAATGTACAATATTCGCTATCACTCTTTGTCAGACATTAGTATTCTCTATGAAATACATTCATGGTTGCTGAGGCACACTGAACTGACATTTTTGGCCAAACTATGCACAACAGCTTTAAGAGCTTTCTTATACAAAAATGTTTAATTTTCTACCCAGCTAAATCATTTATTTATAAACTTATACATCTTTCTTAAACATGTCAGTGTTGTCATTCTGCTAGCATGGATCTTACACAGGTAATGGAAATCTTGTTTTTATTCTCCTTTAGACTTAGTTACTTAGTTAGGTGTTCACTATATTGCCTTGATTCCATCTGCATAAGCCAGAAGTCAAGCTGTTGGAGAAGCCACTCAGTACTTTATTGAATCAAATTATCCATTCAGTTGTATCCAATCCTTGGCGATTCCATAAGCCAGCTCTCTCCATGATTTCCAATCTTGTACAGCTTCTTTCAGTTGCTTTATACTTTGGCCTGTGTCTGCTTTGATTATATCCAACCAGCATGTTCTTCGGCATCCTCATCATCTTTCGCCACCGACTGTTCCAAGCATAACGTCTTTCTCCAACGATGTTGATCTCATGACATGACTGAAGTAACTAAGTCTAAGTTCTGTTATTTTTCCTTCTAGTGACATGACCGGTTTTATGCACTTCAACACTTCTTTGTCATCTTTGCAGTCCAAGGGATGCACAGGAGCCTCCTCCAACACCATAGCTCAAACGAATCGATTTTCCTTCTATCCAACTTTTTCATCGTCCAACTTTCACAGCCATATGTAGTTACGGGGAACACATATAGTACATATACAGTACTTTATAGTGCACTCTTTATGGTTTAAGTAAGTTACCAAGTATTTTGTTGTGATACTAATGTTAATTGTTCTAGCACACATATAACCATGAGTGGGAACACCATCCCTTTATTTATTTGTTTGTTTCCGAGCATTAACAGTGGACTCAATCCAATGAGAATTTAGTTCCTCAGTGCAGTGGGTTGTAAAGGACAGTATTGCCAAGATGAAAATACAAACAATTCACAAGTATGTCTTGCCAAAAGAAAAAGGTCCTGCATTTTCTATATATGCAAATTCAGCAGTAATCATTTGAGAAAACTTAACGTTTTGCATATCTACAATACACTTATATGTTTTTCAATACATTATTTCATTATTTCTTTGGTTACTTTGCTGTATTACGATGCACCTAGTTTTTATGAATATAATTTTATTTCAAAATAAATTCCATGATCAACACTTGTTTTTAATGGTTTTTAAAACATATTATAATCTTCTTTCTTACTTAATTTTATTTCTTTGATAGTTAGCTATTCTGAGCACTTGATATTAAAGGCAAAACTGAAACACTTTGGCCACATCATGAGAAGACAGGACACCCTGGAGAAGATGATGATGCTAGGGAGAGTGGAGGGCAAAAGGAAGAGGGGCTGACCAAGGGCAAGATGTATGGATGATATTCTAGAGGTGACGGACTTGTCCCTGGGGGAGCTGGGGGTGTTGACGACCGACAGGAAGCTCTGGCGTGGACTGGTCCATGAAGTCACAAAGAGTCGGAAGCGACTAAATGAATAAACAACAAATTCTGAGCACTATTTTGTCAACACATCTATATAAACAAACACATATTATTTGGAGTGGTCATTCAATTGGCTCCATATCTAATAATTTTCTGTATGCATTACACAAATCTTTCTAGATTTGTATAATTAAAGGATTCCCTTCCTTCTTTCCTTCCTTCTTTGTAAATGACACAATAGAAGTTTTTCTTTTCTTTGTTTAAGTGGTAAACCACACTTTATGGCAACATGAAAACAATGCTATATTGTACAGTACTAAAATCGGGGAAGTGTAGAAAGGAACCAGAACTGTTAAGCAGCAGATTTGGAGCAATTTAAGTAGTTCCTCACTTCCCATCTTCAAGGTATCATAACACTATGTGTGCATATTTTCTGATGAATCTATTGTCTCATCTTGCTCTGTTCCAGTTAGAACTATCTTGGTTCAGCAGATAATTGCTGAAGTTATTTTCTCTCCCATTGTAACTAATAGTGTGTTGGGGAGGTAGTATATGAAAACTTTCAGTGAAGTCAGAATAGGAAAACTGCTCCCAGTTGCAACTAACGTTCCCTTCTTAGATGCTAATGGGAAACTCTGATTCTCTATGTATTGTTGAAGTGTAGTTTTCACCAGCCCAGCCAGTAGTGGGAAGTACTGTAGGTTGTGATTCAGTAATATCTGGTTGGCCATAGAATCCTCAAACAATTCATTAAGTAAAATGCAACAGTTTAAAACAATAGATATATGAATATATGAATATTTAATTTTCTTTGCTTTAGTTCTCATGTAATCAAGCATTAAAAATTTCCAAAGCACCAACAGTTCAGAATTAACAGTTTGTGACTCTGCACACAGAGCCACACTTCTTCTTCTGCCTGCACAACATTCTATCATGTTAACCTACAGCAGCCTTTCTCAACCTTTGGACCCCAGAGGAACCCTTGAAATATTTCTCAGGCTTCAGGGAAACCCTGCACATTCAGGCTCAAATATAGGCCAGAAGTTACAAAATTATTATATTTGTTTCATGCGTAGGCTTGTATATATGCATTAACAGTGTTATTAAACACTAAACTGAAAATAAAGAATGAATGTGAAGTTTAATGTGAAGTTGCCCGAATTTGAAATATTTTTTTAAATAGATCATGGAAACCCCTAGTGACCTCTCATGGAATCCTAGGGTGCCACAGAACCCTGGTTGAGAAACCCTGACCTAATGTGAGTAAGCAGCAATGGCTACTATACATGTTGTCTGACTGTGTGCATGTACACCACATGACCAAACAAGGGAGTTATTACATTTTTCTTTCTGTTATTGAATCAGCCTTTAAGATTAACCATCTGCTAGATCTGGACCAGAGTTTTAATATTCAACACAGAAAAGACAAAACAAAAGGAATAAGCCACATAAAACAATACAAAGCGTGCTATGATAAATGCACAGCAGAGAAAGGAGGAGCTTATAGCTGCTTGTATCTTTGTGAGGGAAGCGTATTTTGAAGGAATTTAAAAGCCTGAGGGATAGCTTGACTGACAGCAAGAGAATCAGTCAGCATTTGCTTTTTTTCATTTTTAGATTATCATCTCTGATGTTCAGGGGGCAACACTTGTGCTGAAAATTAAACAAAGCTATACATTTTAGCAGAGATGCCTTTGCTCCTCTCCAATGCTTTACTTCACTTTTATGCAGTGCTGGCCCCATTTGTTTTAATGAAGGAAAGAGAAACCTGTATAAATAAATGAATAATCTGTTTTCAACTTGAAAGCCCTTTCAGGCACAGAAAGCCTGTCTATGTCCCAAAAGATGCAAGCTTCACAATATAATTGTCTCAGGGTGGCTCTGTTTTCTTTTTCAAACCTTGCACCAAACTGTTATTTCAGTTATTCCTTAGGTATTTTCTATGACTGATTTCCAAATGGCAAAACACTCATACAGAAAGAGAAAGAAAGAAAGAAAGAAAGAAAGAAAAGGGTAAACAAACAGCTCCACTCCAAGTAATTGTATGGTAGAAGCATGAGGAGGGGAGATGATCGTGATACACTATCAGGGAAAGCAGTTTTCTTCTGGACAGAATGTGATTTAGGCTGCCCTCCTTTAGTCTGTGAATTGGGAGTAAATTCCATTAAGTAGAAACCACAATACAGCTATTGGGAGCTGTATTAAGGTGCAATAAAATATGGAAAACACAGTTTGTTTATTTATTTTATTTATTTATCAAATTTTATTATCACCTTCTTCTTCTTCCTAGCGTTATTCCCGCACTATGGCAGGGTCTGCTCGTCTGCGTATCTGTCTCCATTTGACTTGATCCAAGGGATCTTCAGGGGTGACATTCATGCAAAATCAAATTGATAAAATCAAATTTTATAATCACCTATCTCTCCCCAAAAGGAGGGACTCTGGGCAGTTATATGCACCTCTATTAAGAAGTGAATCGCAGTCAGTACAAATGCTTTCTTTTGGTTGAGGGGTTATCCCTAAAGACAGATATCTAGTTTTGATATTTTGAGATGTGTAGCAATAGTCAGCATGTTCCCTTTGGATTACTGTAATGCATTCTCTTCCAGGTGACAGAATCTAGCTGACTTCAGCTGATTGGGGAAAGCTAAACCTAGAACTTGGCTAATATTTGAATAGCAGACCAAGAAATTTCAGGGCTGTAGGCTAGACTGGGAAGATATATATCTCTAGATGTTGCAAGAGAAACCACAACCAACGTATCCTACACATAGCTGTTTGGGCAATATGTTCCTACACATAAAGAGTTTTGAATATAGCTTGCTTTCTCTTGGACTACAGGTAGTCCTCACTTAATGATCACTTGTTCAGCAACCATTCAAAGTTATGATGGTGCTGAATGAGAGGGACTTACAACTGATCCTTGAAGTTGCGGCCATTGCAGCATTCTTGCAGTCACATGATTGAGATTTGGGCGCTTGGCAACCAGTGTGCGATTACAACACTCACAGCATTTCATGGTCATGTGTTCGCCATTTGCAACCTTCTCTGCTAGCTTCCAACAAGCAAAGTCAATGGGGAAGCCGGCAGGAAGTCACAAGTTGCGGCCATATGACATTATGCTTAATGATTGCATGCGATTCACTTAATGACCACAACTGGAACTGCCAGAACTGCTGGAACTGCCATCATAAATTGGCATGGTCATGTGATTTTTCAATATACAACTGAGTTGCTTAGTGATGGAGTTGCTGGTCCCAATTGTGGGTGGTAAGTGAGGACTACCTGTATTACGTCAGTGAATGTCAGACATTTACTTCCATGCATACATGTCTACACAAGATTAACCACTGCACTGTAAAGGGTTCCAGTTCACACAGAATCTTTAATAGGTACATGAAGGCTCTGCACTGCACTCCCCACTGCAAGAAATTGTGCTTAGCTCTCTAGTATCAGATCAGAGAAAGTATGAATTACAGAAAGAGGGGTGGTGTGGTTTACTACTCTTACACATTGTTCCATGTGCTACATGGAAATATGTTGTCTGAACAAGGCTTGAAAAGTTGTTATCTGGAGTAGAGAAAAACAATACAAGGAAATTATCAGTTACTTAACATTTGTCAAAATGTAGCAAACAGATTAATATAAGTATTCACAACTTAAAGGGGAAAAGGTTATTATTACTAGTTGAACACTTCATTAACTAGCTGTTTAATGTGAAAAACCTGATTTTCAAAAGTGTTGCTTTGCTTTATGATATAAATATGCCATAAATATGAGGAGAAACCAATTCAGAAACTAATAAAACCATTATAGGCACCTCTAATATAACAAGTTAATTCTCAGATAGCCATAAATTCAAAAAGACCCATGTTGATTCATAAAACAATGAAAATTCATGAGTCTCCAGTTGATAGATGAAGTTTAACTTTCTTTTCCAATTTTAATACTACAGCAAAGTGTTATCCAGTGATCAGACAGTTGTTTCTTATTCATAGTATCATGCCCAGATGATCTGCAAAAGGTGCTTTCTGTGTCATGGGGATTGAAACCTGATAGGAAGTTCTCCATTCATCACAGCCTAGCTAAAGAATCTATGGTCTGAGCTTCAAACCCTGATTGATAAGATAGGAATAATACTAGACAATTTTGCCAAACTGTTATAAAAATAGGTGATAGGATTTGTGTTATATGCCTAAGTCACTGATGTGATAGTGCTGAATTATGAGAAAACAAAACTCAGAACAAGCAGATTGAACAAACAGTTCTTTGAAGCTGATTAACTGATAAGGATCTGAAAGATAGGCAAAGAAAAATCAGTGATCCAGTTTGTAAAGGTGTTGGTGTAATCAATTAATATATATTGTACCCCAATCCAAATTGATTCTGTGATTTATATAGGTAGTCCTTGGGTTATGACAGCAACTGGGACTGGGATTTCCATCGTTAAGCAATGAGGTCATAAAGTGCAACATCACATGAATGTATTGCTTAGTGATGGCAATCCTGGAAGTCTCAGTTCCAGTTGTAACCCCAGGACTGCATGGGTTATTAAGCAGGAAGAGGCGGGAGTATGACTGGTCATTGTTTATTGCTGTTTTGTGTGAATGACATCTTCTCAAAATTCCAAATATGTCTGCTTGTTCCAAAGGTTTGGGGGACTCTTGATTCAGATCATAAAATAGTGGTAGGTATGAGATATAGCATACAAACAAAGGAACTCACATACAGAGATTCAGGATCATAAAAGTTGGGCTGTGCATGTAGTGAAAATTATTTAGGGGCAGCGCCTTGTATCTTGTATGAGCACAGCACCTCTCTGCTTTTCATTAAAACCGACAACTCTTTTTAGGCTTGTGGCCAAGTCTGAAAAAAAGATGCAGCTGCTTTAAGAACTGCATTAACATAAGAAGACGACTTCTTGCAGCAGCTGCATCTTTTTTCAGACTTGCCGACAAGGCTGAAAAATGGTCAGGCAGCTTTACTGAATAGCAGAGATAAGTTGCACTCGCACTTGTGTGAGGTCAGATCCACATTTTTTCAATAGTTTTTGGACGCATACTCAGACTTAGTAAACAATTCCCTGATAGATGATCATTTGTTCAATAGTTTCAATTCCAGCTTAGTCCTTATGTACCTTAATTCTCTCCTAGCTAAGAAATGGAGATCCTTAAAGAGACAGCCTTTAAGCCTGATGCTGGATGCACTGTTTGCTCTCTTCTACACTTAAGACTACTGAAATAGAGTGGAGAACTCTGAATTTTGTCATGAAGGGCCTTGGTTCCTCTGGACATGTATATTTAAGGGTATTTCTCAGGTCTCCAGGATAGTGGTACTATACTCTAGGACAGCTTGCTTTCAGGTTCAGATTTACTCTAGAGGTACCAGGCCAATGTCACCTGCTTGCTTTCTACTTATCTAAAACCAAGTCCTAGTTGCTATTTGAGATCACAGTCACAAGTCATTGCATCTGAAGACTCTAATTCTCTTCAGGCTAGCATTAATGCAATACAATTTTAAAAATTAAAATTGAAAAATCAAAGGGGTCATATGTTTTGTGGCACTTTACACTTCTTCATGGGCATTACATTCAAGCAAGAACCACATCATGGAGAAATAGTGTATTCAGTCAGTTATCTGAGTGAGGAAATAGCAAATACACAGTTTAATTTATTCATTTAACCAGAGACTGTAAAGATCACTTGTGTTTTAATTGTGTTGTGATGTCCAACAATAGTGGTTTGAAGCAAATTATCAGCTAGAGAGTGTTTTATTGGAAATAGATGCAACAGTACTATATTTTATCAGCTCAAGAGATTCTATGAGCTTGTAAGGATAAATGACACACAAGAGTCTCATTGGATAGCTGATCAATACTAAGCTGCTGTCTACTGGTGAATTTTATCACCCTTTATACTAAATTTTCTTTCTGAAAGACCATGACTTTTTTTCTAGCCCAGCAGGGAATCTCAATACAGAACATACAATAAGGATTTAAGTAAGAATAGATTAAAAATAAATAAAAGAGTATTCAATTGAATGCAATTCTTTCTTTAAAAAAATATTGCAGTCTCTGTGCATTATTTTTATTTGCACTAGAGACCTGGGGATATTTTCTGCTGAGGCTTTCCCTTGAGGTTCTACTCTTTCAACATAGTCTTCTGCTAACACAGGCTATAGAATGAAGTGAGTAAATAATCTTGGGCTGTGTTTTAATGTGTGTCTTCTTGAACAAAGGAGTGAGAAAAGGTTATTTTTCTGTGGCTCATCCAAATTATTCCAGTTACTAAGGTCTCATTAAGGTTTAAGCAATAATAGAAGCTCCTACAATTGAAAAAAATATATACCAATTTTCTTGGAGTTTTTTAGAAGTTTTAAAAACACATGGTTATCTATGAAAACCAACTATATAATTAATTATCTTACAGAGCTTTTGATCTATTTCTTTCTAAATTATAGCGTAATGTTACATTAGCAGATTAATAAGATAACACAAGCTATTCACTAGACTGTTCTCTGACTCAATCAATAATGACAACAACAGCATGTGCTTTGAAATTTTCATTTGCTTTCAGTCATTCCCTATAGTCAATCTATTTTATTCAGTTCAGTCATCCATTTTGTGCAACAAATATTCTTCAGAGGTTTGCCTGGAAGAAGAATTCCTAGTGGGACTATTTAGATAACTTAAACCAGAAAATGTGAACTGCAATCTAAATTATTGCTTTAGAATCCATCTAAGAGTTACAGAGTATAGACTAAAACAACAATAATCTCAACAACAACAATAATACAGCTTTCAGTTTCTGGGACAGGGAAATAATTTGAGATGAATAGACAAAAAAAATCACCCTGGTATTTTATTGAATGAAGTTATCCAAAGTTTCAAATTTTGATACTCTTCCCAGGTGACTGTATATTTATATATGGGGTTGTTTTCGTCTTAAATCTTCCTTAGATTTTACTATTCTAAGTTTTTACATGTTATAACTTCTTCATAAGGCAGGATACACACTTTTGAAACTCATAAAAGTAAAGAAATGCCACAGCAGTTCCAGATAGCATATATTGTATGTGCTTGAGCTCCTTTCAACCTCGATGCTAAAGATAAAGTAGATCCTCAGATCCTGGTGTTTTTGTCTAAGCCTAATAAAAGTGTTGGCCCTCTTCATACAACAACTCCTGCAGAATCCTCTTGTCAGGGCTCTGCTTGTGATGTGGTACCATGGTACCATGTGAGCAAGAAAAAACCATAAGGTGTGTTGTTATGCCATCTAATACTGCATAAACAGAGGAAGGGAGATGGTTTTGCTGCTGACTTTAATTATCAGGCACAGATTTGTGGCAGTTCCTAGCCAACCATGGCTAATCTTGAAAATCTAATCAGGACTAGACCTGGCTAGTACTTGGATCAGACAACACCAGGAAATCCCAGGGCTGGAGGCTAGTTTGCAAGTCAAAATGTCTCAGAAAGCAACAGTGGCAAGCCACTTCCAGATTTTTGCTGAGAAAACTACATAGATGTGTTCCAGAGGTCATCAAGAGTTAAAAACAATTCAAAGGAGACTTTACTTGGTGACAAGCAAAGAGCCTGAAATAAGATTAGTCCATTACCAAAACAAGGGGCATGAAGAAACCATCTCTCCCACCTGAGAATGACTTAAGCCTGTGACAATATGCAGACAGGAGAAAAAAGAACAAGGATTGAAACTTTGATTTCACTATAAACATGGATTCCATTTAATACTCAGCTGTTGCTGGAATTCTTTCATAATGGCTTTGTTATCTTTTCTTCAATAATGCTTATCAGAGTGATTGGAAGCTCTACTTTTTAGTTTTTACCTAGTCAGTTGATAGAAGTCAGACAGCACAGCTGTTAAGATAGATCTGAGGTGTGGACAAAAACTACATTAGTCAGACCATATATTAACCAGGATTCAGGGTCTCACAATCCACCATCAGTCATCTGAACATGTCTGATAGGGCTGGGTTCATCTGATATGCCAGTTTCTAAACCATATGCCCCCATACAAATAAACCATACATAAGTTCATGCAACTTGCTAACATGGTGGCTGGGTTTGCACAACATGCTAAACCACAGACTCCCCATAACCTAACAGTTTTCCTAAGAAAAAAATTAGTCTATTTCCAGAAATAGAACAAATTAAGAGATATACTCCAAGCTACTGAAGTGGAGGGGGAAAAAAAACCTTGTAGACCTCAAAGATACTGTCCACTGAGAAATAACACTGTCCCTACTAGCATAACTCTGCTGTGTGTTGCAGAAATAAAAAGTGATATGCAATGCTCCCAAATTATTTAATGTTTTGATAAAAGTAAGGCCCCTTGAGGTTCTCAACATGGGGACAGTATTTTCCCCCAATGACATTATTGCATCAATGTCCTTCTATGGTTGTCTGGTACCCTCCCCTAAATAAATTAAAAACTGAAGCCACCAACTTCAAGAAAGTTGTCCACCTTGCATTAACAGAAAAGCTTCCTCCAGGTGTTTATCTGAAAATTTGGGAGCCTAAAAGTGGGGAAAGAATCAGCCATGGACACAGCTCTACCCCCTATTCTCCTTCACTGGCATGTCTTCAATTTGGAGGTCTGCAGAGGTGTTACACTCCAAGTTGCTAGAACATGACCACAGTTTCCCACACATTCTCAGTTGTCAGTACAGGGCATATAGAATTGTATTCATGTTCCAACCAATATGAATTCAGAAATCCTTTAAGCCTCTAACTGAAGATGTGGAAGTCAGAGAAATACAGCTGGAGACAACACATGCAATGTGTCCTCAGTCTCCTTTCAAACCCCCATGCAGCCAAGTGAACTACCAAAGAGGGCCAGAATATTGTTGTATCTGATATATAACTCTGAGACATTTAGTTCAGTTTTGTTTTGGCTGATTGGCAGGAGGTTCTCAGGGTTCCAAAATAAGTCATTCCCATGATTTGTCATCTGACTATTCAGTAGGAAATGCAAGGACTGAACCTGAGTCCTTCTTCATTCAAAGACATGATCTGCTATTAAGTAATGGTTGTCCAAAGAGTAGCACCAAGGGAAAGAAAATGTGTTGATTTTAATAGAAATTTCATATTATTACAAAAGAAAACCCTGCTGAAATAGAAAAGATGAAAGAATTATGTCCAGCACTTTCTTGAGCCTAGTATTTGTATATCATTTGGAATGCTTATCTGTTAGAGAAAAAACGTGAACTACTAGAAAGTGGCTTCTAATATACATAATTTAACACAATATATAGTGCATCATCCATCACTGTGTATTAAGACTGGATCCTATTAGCCTAATATACTGCTGTTGCAATATGAAAGGGGTACCACTCATTCATCAACTTGTATTACCATACATTGTTAGTATTGTATTAGACTAGTATAATACATTTCTTAATAAAACTCAGTGATGTTTTGTACTTAAATGTTCTGCTTAAGTTGTTTTCTGTATGATGTGATGCAATGGGGGAAATGAAATATTCACAGGGTGAGATACCCTTTGAAAAAGTGACATTATAATTGTCAATCCATCTCTCTCTCCCTATCACTTTCTCTCTCACCTATTCAATCGGAGCTCAGGGTGACATATATGGGAAGCCACTTCTCTCCTCATTTTAATCCCACAACATCCTTTGGAGTAGGTTGGACTGAGAGAGAATAAGTGATCCAAAATCACTCAGTGATCTTAGTGATGAAGTTAGGGCTGAATCATTTCCTCTATTCACTACAATGACTCTTAACTGTAATCTTGTGCCCATGGTAGGGAGTAAGGCAGGAAGAAGACAGATTCATGGAGCTTGAGGAAAACAAACTGCAGCTTTTTAAATTATGCATTTGCTATAAGTTTGACACAGAGAAAGCAAAGAGCACCCTGTTATTTCAGGGCCCAGGCTGCAACCTGGGTGTCACCAGCAGGATAGAACTGCATGAGGCAGGGGGTAAGAAAGATAGAGATAATTCTAGTCGTTGTACAGAACTTGGTAATGTGGCTGTTACTCAGTTCAGATGTAAGAAGCAGCAATGGCTCAAGCCAGAATATGCATCATTTGTCTGATGACTCAGTTAATTGCATATTTCAGCATCTGCCTGGGTAGTTGGTATAGACAGTCATGAAGAAGGCTTGAAGGGAATAGTCAGAAACTTACAGAAACATGAGCAGAAGCACTCCTTAGCCCTAGGAAAGGAGATGGTGTAGGAGAAGACCCAGCTGTCTCCTCCCTGACTCAGTGGAATATAAGGAGGAGGGAAGGAAGCACAAGCAGACTTACAAGATTCTGTTACTAGTCTTGTAAGAGTGTTGTAGATTATAGTCTTCCTGCAGAGACATTTTCTGTATCAGGTCTGCCTCATAAGACTGAAGGTTTAGTAGCCTTAAGGCTTGAACTGACTCCTCCTAGAGATTCCTGTTGAAAAAGGTGGCTTCTTCTTCTCCTGTCCTGACTTAAGCTAGCTGCTCAACCCACCTCCCTTTTTTTTTTTTTTGAGTCCTGACTTTCTCTCCAGTCTGACATTTGAATTGTTCCTCAGTCCCATCACTCCTGCATTGCCCCTTTGAATATTAATAAAGTCAATCCTGATTATTGGCTTAGCTTTAGCTTTTGGCTTCTGACAGGTAGTTGCTTCTTTCTCCACTCAGCCTCTTAAAAGTTTATTTGAGCAAGTTTATAGTTTCCTTTTTGTCTAAGCTCATGCAGAATACACAGACATATTGGAGGCCATTAACCAGAAGAGAGATCAATCAATGTATATTGTACATATTGTAAACTTGCAAGTAGACCTCAGATGTCTCTTTCTCCCTCTTCCCATGTACGGGAAGTTGGTGTGGATGATCTTTTGATAGAAGGTGAAACAAAGACAACATGAAAACAATAAATACAGGCATCACCACTGGTTGTTACAAGAAACATAAGAATAATGTTTTCACAAGAATTCAGAGGAAGAAAAATGACTGTCACCCAGATGATAAGTGCTGCCACAAAACAAAGGAGAAAAACTGGAACTTGGGAAAACAGTTTTTTACACAACTTCTTATTTCTTCCTACTTCTCCAAAGATAGCCTTATTTATTTTATTTATTTTATTATAAGCGTGGTCACATCACACTTGCATTTTTCCAGTATTCTATTCTCTCTTTCCTTCTGCCTCTCTCTCAGCAATGTAAAGAGGGTAAAGACAAAACAAATGAGCTGAAAGCTTCAGAGAAGTACAGATTCTTTGTTGGAATTATCAGGGGTCAACTCAGTGTTGTCTCATAAGATAAGGGGGTCTCTCCAGCAAACACGTCTCTGTTGTGATGTCACATGGGTCACCTGATTTCCACTTCCTCCTCCTTCTTGGGCTTGGGGATTAACAGTCTCCATTACCTCGTGGGCAGACATGCAAGCAGGGGGGTTGTAGAATGCAGCTCCTCACCCTTTCTATTCCACATAGAAAGTGTCTACAAAGAACCAGTGATGATTAAGTGCTTTCTACTGTGAATCTACTTGTATCCAGATCTACTGAATAAAAGTAAGCTATCTCTATTTTTCTTCATCTAACTACAGTGTGAAGACTGAATTTATTTCTGAACATAATTACACTTAATGGGCACGTTCCTTTTTTTTGGTTCATGCTTCTGCTCTGCAAGACTGCTGTTTGCTGCTTTGGAGTTCTTTTATTAACCTTTAAAAACTCTATCATTCTTAACACCGTGTAGAATTGCATTAATAATGACAGCAGTGACAGTAGAAGTAACACCAATAAAAGCAACTGCTGGATGGCCAACATTACCTGCTATAAGACTCATAAAAATTTTGTTATTCTCTAGAGAATTCTGGACATTAAACTGATAGCTGTCTGTCACCGGTGAGTGATATTATCATAATGTGATGAGAGAAAAAAGTGTGTTGTGGGCTTAGCTTCTAGACAAATTCCTACTTTCTTCATTTTCCAAAAGTCAGCCCCTCTCTCTCTCTCTCTCTCTTTCTCCTGTAATGAAGAGGATTTCAGAAGTGTCTTTTGAAAAGGAGACCTCTCTGTAGGACTAGGACAAAGCGGCTATCTTACTCCTGTCGTCAGCACGATATGAAGACTGGGGGTTATAATGAGACTGCTTTTTTTGCTAAGCCTTCTATTTTTTTTAAAAAAAATTCAATGCAATAGCTCTTCATGACATAACGTAAGGTTCTAGTTACCTGATGCTAAGCATTCCCCAGAAATTTTCATAGTGGACTTCAGTCACATGACAACAGATGAATGTTGCTGTCCCAGTTCCAAGCAGAAAAATATAACTGATGTCAATGCCTCTTGTTACAATATCCACCTTTTTAGAATAAAACAAGTGGCAATATTGCCACTTCTGTGCATTCAGAAATTTCATGAATACAATAATTTTTCAAAGCAGATGCAAAGAATTAAGCTCCTAGAGTTGTTACTCAGGTTGGCAGTCAGGACTCTAATTATGCCTATTCTCCTGAGCTGTTCACTTCCTGAAAAATCTCTCGAAGGCACTAAGAAGAAAAACAGTGAACAGTTTCCCAGAATAGGGAAACATGCTCCACTCATTCAGATTTAGATAACAAATGAGAAGGAATCAGGTATTGTTGCATGAGCAGAAACCCAAAATCTCTCTCTCTCTCTTTTGCATTTTCTGTCTTGTAATTTGCTCTTCATTAAAAATAAAAGATGAATTTTATATTCAATATGTAAGCTACAGGTTTAAAAACCTGGGTGATATGCCTACTGTCAAAATGACATCTCTCCATATCAAGATTTTAAGGGGTAGATGTAAATTAAGAGAAATTAGTGTCTAGAAACATCACACAAATCCTACTTTCATAGAATGTTGTAACAATTAATGATTGATTATTAAGAAAGCATTTATTTTCAGTAGGAACTCTTAGATGAAAAATAGTACATCAAGATTTTACCTTGTTTCTGATTTACAGAGAGGGTTGTTTTGAATTTCTACCTCATAAAAAGTCCCCCACCCCCCCAAAAAACTGATCCTGACTTCCAAGACCACAGACCTACAGAAAGATGGACATTTGATACCCCCTGGATGTACTGGAATTAAGAGGCCCAGGATTTCAAGGGAAGCAAAGGTTCTGCCAATTTTTTAACAGTAATTTTAGTAAAGATTACAACAGTAAAAACTAATACAAACTAAAGAAAAAAGAAAAATAGAAAAAATAGAAGGTGCAGAAAAGAAAGAAAAAGAAGAAAAGAAAAAAATATGAATATAAAATAAATAAAGAAAAATAAAAGAAATATATTAAGAAGTGACTTCTCTCTTCATCACAAGAAGTATAAATAATTTTAGTGACTTATCACCTTCTCTGTCCTAACAACCAGGAAACACACTGAGACAAGGAACTGGTCTCTAATATTTATTGCTAGTACTTAACAGGAATCCTAACAAACTGAACAAGCGTGGGAAAAACCCAGCCATATAAACCCCGCAGGTTAAGGCGGTCCCAATCTGTGCCTCTTGGAATGGCTCACCAATTCCTCAGTGCTACGCATGCGCTTAACAGTCTGGAAAGGAGCCCCCTGCTCTCCATCCCTACTCATGACATTCTCTTAAAATTCAACAAATGAACTCTTCTCCCTATATCTCATCTCTTATCTATAAACAAATCCATAAAGCCTTGTCATTTCAGTCCTGATGTCAGCAAAATCTATTAAGGCTTACCAGTGATAATAACATATCTATTTTAACCTTGATCAAATAAGCCAACTTTATATTCCTTCCTATTACTTTTAACAATCTTGATCTTTAGTCCAAATAATATCATAGAACTTGATTTCTTTTCATTTTTTCTTTGTCCCTTCCTACAAAATTCTTCAAAACTCTAACAAGCCTCTTTTGTAAATCCAATATAAGAAAATTATCCAGGTCATTGTCTTGGTTTGTTATTTGTATATCCCTTTTAATTATTAAGACATCAACTAGTATCTTTTGTCCAGTGTAACATCTTTTTCCCTGTCATTCTTGTAGCCTATCATTTTTAAATCCACTTTCAAATCAGTCTTGATCTTGTCAGGTAGAACTTGTTCCTCTTCTGTAAGATCTTTTAAACACAGTTTATCTATAGAGGCAGACAGTATTAAAATTAACTTCTTGGTCCATTGTTCAAAAATATTTTCAGTACGTCCAGTGTTAAAATATTTTGCTTCATATTATAATTGTAAGTCGAGTTTAAGTGTTTTTCTCCTTTAATTATAAACATTAGTTCCGTTTAGTTCCCTGTAGTGTCCAATTTTTTAAAACTTATTTTTTTAAAAAAAAATCAAAGCAAAAGCATTTTCCCACAGGAAAGGTTCTTTATAATTAATTCCAAAATCTTATTTCAAATTTATCTGGATTTGTAACTTTCTAAAATCAAAGTTTTAATCACCCTTTTGCTGTTTATTCCCCCCCCCTTTTTAAAGTTCTTAAACTTGTAGTTAAAACTTCTTTTGCTAAAGATTGAAGGAAACTCACCTTGTGCTCTAAAACATGTCAATCCAAAGCTTCCTACTAGCTGAAAAGCAGATAACAAGCAATTTCCAAAAGTGATTCTGAAAGGAGGTATGTGAACCCGGTGTCCTTTCAAAGGCTCCAACCATGGTTGAGCAAGATGGCGATTCCCTCATCTCCCAGAGCTCTAAACCCTCTGGAGACCACTGCCTTGCAGTCTCCTCACAAGGAACAACTGTCTGGAGCACTTGTGGGTGATCTTAAGTCCTCTCCTTGTCTTGAGAGGAATTATGAAGTGCCAATCCACTCACTGGCTCTTTATTCTGCCGCAGTTGTCAGCTCCACTTTTCGTGGAGCTGTCTTCAGTCTGCCATTTCTTCCCCAGAAGTTGGAAACAATGGTTCTGCCAATTCTGCCAGTTCTGGTAACAATAGTTCCAGAAAATCTGAAAGATGCCAGACTGGGGATATTATTATGTAGATTATTACCAAATGAGAACTATAACCTCTATTATGATGCATTAGATCGCCTAGTGACCATGTAGGACATTTTAATTAGGGTGGGGTAAGGATATGCAAAGCAAAAAAAACGCTTCCTCACTCTACTCCATGTTTTGGCAATGTAGTTTCAGGACCTTTTTTTTTTTTTTTCCTTAATATGATTTTTTTTTAAAAAAGCCACAGATTTGTCCAAGTAGACAGATGTAGATGCAGATTGAAGTTGTTTATTTGAGGGAAGTCACTGTTCTTGTTTAATCTTTAAGTCCAGTGTGCTTACAGAAGCACTTGGGACTTCTCTCCTTGGTTGTTTCTTGGAATTACCAGATGGTGAAATGATGTTTCTTTGTCTCAAGGGCAATCTAGAAAGTGTCTGAGAAAGAAAGAATATTGCTTTAAATGTTCCAGGCTTTTAAAAGGTAAAAATAAGCTCACACAGTTTTTGCTTAAAAAAAAAACCCTAAATGCAACTTGTCCAGTGTCTCTGCAAATTCATTTTTTCGGGTGGAGGAAGTGGGGAGAAGAAATGCCAACCAGAGTTCACTTGTGGCTACGGTTCACCCCATCTTCTGGTGGTCCCATTCTCACATTGATTCCCAGAGGAATTCATGGCAACAATCTGTTCAAGTTCATCCTTAAAAAAAGTCACACGTAAATGTGTGCTTGACCCTGTGAAAAGTCTGTTTCTGGATGTTTAACCAGTCAGAGTTCAGAATCAACTAACTAAGCTTCAGTTTCAGAGGACAGGAGAATGTTTCAGAAGATATGGCTGTAAAAGTATGTTTCAGAATTATCCATTAGCTGTGCTTAATGGGAGTCCAGACTTAGTTCACTGAAATCAGTTCACTGAAATCCAGAAGACTAATTGTCTAGTACAATCTCTCTAATGGGTCATCAGTACAATTCATATGCACTGCAATTTTAGAACATGACTTTAGGTCATCAACTATACAATTCTTATTTCCCCTCTTTTTGGATCACATACCAGTATGAATTTGTGCATGAAATCCATTGGCATATGATTCAGTGTGAAATTACCACCAAAAATCACCTCTGCATCTACAGTATGTTTCAAGTTGAATTTGGAGAACATTATGATTGTTTTAATACTATATCAATACGAAAAGACCCCAAACTTTATGTGCTTCACTTTGAATCCTTCACACATTGGTTATATAAACAATGTTTTATCTGTTGTACAGATTATCTCTGATATACAATGCCTCCTGGACAGTAAACACTACAGTTTATGCTTTGTTATTTCTTCTTATGATCAGAAGGATTATTCATTCAAATTCCTTAAATCCTTACAATACCCAGGCCATTATTGCAGATCATCACCCTTCAGATAGCAGCTTTGTTATGAATCTCATGAGCAATGAAGGAATCTTGTTAAATAAAAATGGAAGTGTCTGATTTTCACCACAACTTCATTTGCAATTCAGGAGTTTTAGTAGAAAAATAGACACACACACATTAGCACTTTTAAAAGCTATGCATAACATATCTGGAGGCATAAAAGTAATGCCAGAAGCTGTTCTGTAATGCTTTATGACAGATGGATAAATTTTTCTTATTAATTCAAATATTCCTTCCTGCCACTGGTAAATGACTTCATAATGAATGTAATTATATTATTATAACTTCTTCATTTTTTTTCATGATTATACCATCCTAAGAATTGAATTAGATTCTAATGTTCTTTGTACATCTCTTATAATTTATTCAGTTGTTAAAGTTGAATGGCGCATGCAATTCTAATCATGTCAAATTCTTTTCTATCAGATTATGTTAGGGCATACTTACTCTAGGACAGGGGTGGTATATTGATAATGAATCTCTTTTATGATTATCATTTGTTTTTTTTCTGGTATCTTTAAAATACAATTAAACTTGCCTTGAGACTTTCATGAGAAAAAAGTATTGGGTGATATTTTACAACAACTATAACCCAAGGGAGTTGCCTCATGTCTAATCTTGCTTCAAAGAAGCTTGTAGAACCTCTATTAAGGGACACTGATTTAAATACATCTCTGCAGAACTGACTTATCCAACTTACGTTTGCTCAGAAGTTCAGGAAACTAAAAGATACATGCTGAATGAGAAGCAATAGAATCCTGGTTTATAAACTACAAAAGAAAATAATAATTCTTCATTCTTCAGTGCATCTGGATACCTCCAAACCGTGCTGAACTAAGCTTTGGAGCTCCAAAAATACTTGTTATGCCCAGTGGGCATCTGCTCATACTTGAATCAGTCCATTTATACCTGACAGAAATTTAAAATTTAGGGTTTAGCTCATTAAAGCAATGAGATAAGATGGTTTTGATTATGTTCAAAGAGTGATGCCAAAGAAGTATGTCATTATCTTAAAGCAAAATAGGGTAGTATCCCATAATGGAATTCATTGTGACCTAAATGAGCCCAAACTTTATAAATCCTGTTAACTTCCACCTCAAAATACTCTGTTAAAAAAAAAATGCACAGAAATAGAGATGCTTGGATATGTTGTACATAATTGGGATTATTTGGGAAGAAAAATATGTATATTAGAAAAACATGCATACAGAATAGGTATGTAGGGAAAAGTTTATCTGTGACTTCAAATGCAGTTTTTATTTTGCATTTCTTAAAAATAAATGATAGAAATTTTGATGAAACAGATTAATAATCAAATCCATGAAATATTGACATGAACACCATTTGAGTGACCTGAATATTCCAATTTAAAATCCCATTGATTCTACCAATTCCCCCTTTCAGCTGACACCAGCATATACTATACCAGCTTTTGCCCTACATGGGCATATCCCAAATATATTGACCTTAATTCTCAGCAATGGTGGTAGTGACTGGTGAATTCTGGGACCTCCCAGTCTGCATATCTAGAGGGCACCCAGCTTGGCTATTCTACACCATTCAAGATAGTTTTCTTTCAAGACATCAGTTTAAAAAAAAGTTAGAGGAGGAAAGAACAACTAAGAAATCTTCATTCTGTTTACATAACTTGTCTTTCATTAGTTTGAATCCCGCTATTGTTTTTCCTAATTATTTCTGGCAACTGACATTTGCAAATTTAAGTTGAAAATAATTCTTATAAGACATTCCTACCTTTTGAACAGAGAAATTTGATTAACTAAATTGAAGGCTTGCCTAAATGGCTAATCTTAGAATTGCTGTAAACAAATGAAACTTGTTCATAAAAAGGAAGAAATCTTGATTTTAAATTTAATATAAGTGAAGAAAGAAATACAGCCCTGCTTGGAATGGGAAAAGGAATTCTTTTGAGAATTAACTGGAAATAGAAACTGAACTCTCATCACAACCTTTTTTGTTATTGCTTTAATTTCTTCTAACTGTGTTGGTAGGTTCTTTAGTATATTATTTAGGAGAGGTGTCACAAGTGTTTCCTCAATTCCCTTGACAGACTTTGCTCCTCTTTGATATAATGGCTTTGAATAGCAATGAGGTTGAAGAGCTGTTAAGTTTTTCAGAGAACTCATAATAAATCTGATGCTTATTCCACCAGTATTCTAATGATTCAGTAACAAAAGAGCTAAAATATTTCTTAAACTTGCAAATAAAAATCACATATACTCCCACCTGATCAGAATTTTTAACCTCTCGGATTTTATACTTATTTATTGAATTTTATATCTGTAATTGTTTTTATAGATCTTAATTGTTATTATTATAGTCTTGATTTTATTGTAAACCAACCAGAGTCCCCCTTTTGGGGGAGATGGGTGGTGGCAAAATTTGAATAATTAATAAATAAATAAATAAATAAATAAATAAACAAACAAACCCTACCACTTAAAGGGGAAGATGGATGAGATACTTGTTTCTAGAGGAAATTATATTCCCATTACCTTATCTATCTTTTTTCCTAGAACAAAGTTTTGGTGAAATGTTTAAAAATTATGTATGTGTATATGTACGCATGTCCATATATATATGTTTCTCTTACAAGAATTTTTGAGCTATTTGGCCTGAGCATATTTGTATTCTCATGAAATTTCATAATCACTCTATGAAGCTAAAACTTGAGATAAATATGGTCTGAAGGCTCCATGTTTTACTTAAAATAAATATATTTCAAATGCTCTCTCTAAGGGTATGAGATACTCCACAAATAAATGAAATTGAACAATCAAAACATTCTTGACCTAAAATGTTATGTTTTGAGCACTTCATAATACAAAACCATCACCCATATTTACCTTTCGACAGTCTTTCAATCTTCAGAAAACTGATAACCAATACTGCTCCAATATTTTTATTTGTTTTTTTACTAATATTTTTGATTTGAGAGATAGTAATCCATTGGGTAGCCATATACATTGACTGAACTGGAACAAAAGGAAAAGGCAAGCTGTTTTCTTCTGTTCTTTTGAAGATATATGTTACAGGTGCAATTTATATTCACCTAATGAAACCAATAGTTTCATTAAAACTATTATATCAGAAGTATTTTCACAAGCAACTTCCTTTAATTAGTAAAGAAATAGAAAATTGCTCCTTATCTAGTTGCACATCCCAGTTGCCCTGTTGCTAGAATGGGCTTTCAATTGTTGCTGGAGGGCAGGAATGGCAACACTGTCCTCTATTAATCCCCCACTCACCTTCAAATCAAGCTTAAGATGCATATCTCTGTTTTACTTCTTCTGTTTTCTCTGTTATGTTGCCTCAAGTCATCCTGTCCTTTGGTTTAGACCAGTGTTTCTCAACCTTGGCAACTCTAAGATGTGTGGACTGTCAGGGGGAGATGGGCAGTGGCAAAAATTGATAAATAAATAAAATAAATAAACTCCAAGAATTTCCCAACCAGCATGTTGAATGTTGAAGGCTACACTTCTTAGAGCTGCCTACATGGAGAAACACTGGTTTAGACCATTTCAAAAGCTTCCAGGCTATCCTTAGTAGTTCTTTGGCTAATATGCAGAGGATAGATCACCCTGCCAGCTTGGCCAATGCTTATCATGCACTGTAATGTTTTTATACATCCCTTTACCAGCATTGGGGACATGGTGGTGCTGCGGGTTAAACCGCTGACCTGCTGAGCTTGCCAATTGGAAGGTCGGCGATTTGAATCCACATGATGGGGTGAGCTCCAGTTGCTAGTTCCAGCTCCTGCCAACCTAGCAGTTCAAAAACATGCAAATGTGAGTAGATTAATAGGTACCACTTCAGCGGGCAGGTAACAGTGTTCCATTTAGTCATGCCAGCCACATGACCATGGAAGTGTCCACAGACAAACGCCGGCTCTTCAGCTTTGAAACGGAGATGATCACCACCCCCTAGAGTTGGACACGACTGGACTTAATGTCAAGGGAAACCTTTATCTTTACCTTACCAGCATTACTAAAATAACATTTAGCATAGAGAAAGTTGTGGGTTCAGCCCAGAAGAAATATTTTTATTAGAACTTTTCTTTTCTTGAGTAGTTAGTTTCCCCCACTTTTTTTTTTTTTTAACAAGTCCAGGATTTTACTATTTTACTGTTTTTCCAATCACCTCAAATACAAAGGTTTCATTCCCTGCTGCCAAATAGCCCATAGGATTTTGGGCTTGCTGTGCCTGCATATATCTGTATTTTGATGCTTTAACCTTGTGCAAACATGCACACCCACCCACCTACACCTATACATACATACATACATATATACACACAAAGGGAAATCTTCCACAGGAAGTAAAGCTATTGGGACAAAAAGGTAGGAGAGTACAGTAGCAGCAGAATTGTTCAGTGGGAACAGCTGATAGCTTGCAAGCTGGATAGAGTGTCTTGCAAACTGTTGCCAAGGTGTCGCAGTACATATAGCATCTTCTTAAGCCAGTTTAGAATCAAGCCAACATGAGCACAAGACAGGGCAATTTAAATGCTAAGTGCAGATATACCATCAGTAGAGGAAAAACATAAATAATTAGATTCTTGAATCACTGCAAGAGTCAACACCAAGAATAATATTATTGCATTCCAGGGTATCATTCTTCATCTTAGCTTGCAGCTAGCTGGTTGTTCCTCCCAGAAAAAAATGAAAACAGTGAGCCAAGAGGCCTGATTTGCTCAAAGAAATATACAAAGTATAAAATGCTTGTAGTGCACAGAGAGCCAGTGCATCTAGCTCATTTGAATCAAGAGCTACTAACTACTCATGAGTCAAATGTCTGGCAATCAAACTGGATGAACTGATTTATTTCAAAAACATCTGACTCTGGGACTTCTCAGAGGTCACTGCAATTCAACTCCCAGCATCTCTCACATTGGTAATAGTTTTCCATTCATGCTTTACTTCAACAATTATCAGCATCTGTTTGTGTGTAATTGCACCTGTAGGCAAAATCCAAAACTCAGGGGCTCTTGGAAGGACCAGTCAAGATTAAAAGACCCAAGGAATTTCAAAAGAGAATGTTCAATATTTAAAACATAAATACTCAGACTCAGAAATAGATGAATAGCAATTAATGGATCAACAAAGATTTTCCAGGCACCAAAACACAAGAAAAAATTAGCTGAAAATGTGAATAATATTGAGAACAACACAAATAAAAATGAAGAACATCAAACAAATGACATTTTTGAGCTGCAAATTTATTAACTTCTGAGGCAGATAAGAAGAATGATGAAAGATATGAAAACAATGACCAAAAGTATCAGCAAGCATCACCAACATGGAAAATTTGACTAGAAACAAAGATCAATAAATTATGAACCATCTGAAGAATTTGAAGAATAATAAGATTAAGAAATGTTTAAAGAAAAGATATACTCTTGGGATTAAGATAATTAAAGAAGGCTCAGATGAATTAAAATAGCAATTTTAAAGACAATTTAACAATATGCAATAAGAAGAAATCAGTTTTGATAAAATCAGAGTTTCCAGCAAACCAGCATTTGTTTTTTTAAAGCATTGCTGTGAAATATTACAAACATAGAAGCTTGCCCAGATAAAGATGAAACATTAAAATTTTGGTGTGGCATTTGAGATAGCCCAAAAGAACATAATAAAGATGCAGCATGGATAAAAGAGACTGATAAAAATATTGGCTTAGTTAAAATGGACCCATATCCATCCACACATAATATCAATACATACATAACACCAGATCAGATCAGAAGCAAAGAAAGTTAAGAACCAGAATGTACAAGAAAAGATAAAATACATGGATTTTAGCTTAAGCATCTGAAGACTCTCCATGAAAGAATGGCTATTCAATTTTATGAAATATTACAAATTAGAAAAGCTGAAGAACAGATGACAGTTAGTAGTATATTTTTAATAATAAAGGCAGAGACAAGTGTGTAGTTGCCAGCAATGTTCAAGGTTCTAATAGGTCTATTAGCAACTGCAATTTTGCATTACATATCCAAGAATTTGCTGTATCGATCTGAACAAAAAGGTAACTGCTGAAATTCACAGGGAACAAAAAAATCAGTTCCTGACTGATAAAATAATACTAAAAAAAAGAAAAGAAACAAACTCCACGCAAAGAAAAACCAATTTAGAAATGGCTTGGATTTATTATACAAAGATGTTTGCTTCTCTTCCACATAGTTGGATACAGAAATATTTGACATTAATGCAAACTTCCAGAATTTTTAAAAAGAAGCTATGATGCAAAAACAGTACTGAAGAGTAGATTCTTTGTTACTGCCAAGGCACTTTAATTGGCACCAGGCAATATATCCTCAAGAATATTGGGCCTAATTAATTGGTTCATCTCTAGCCAGGAAGAAAGCCCAACCCATGGATTAGTTTGAAGATAGGATACTTAAACCATAATGTCCTACATGGCAATTAACCTCACAAAACTTATTTAAGTACAGTGTGTTTTGCTGATCTGAAGGGCATCACAGTCTAATTCCAATTCATAATACTTTAAATACAGCTTATAATTATATTAGTTGTTCATAATTCACCTGATCTGATATATCAAACTGCTTCTCATTTAGTCTAAGGACACCTTTTGCCCCTTTGGACTATAAAGAGGCTTAAAGAGAGATCAGACTGTATTTACCCTACCCTAAGATAATATGATACTGGTGATATAATTTAGAATCACAGCACATTGCCAAAGGTTCCATTTCTTCAGATTGCTTTGCCTTCTGAATCTATTGAAAAAAAAAATCAAGAAACAGGCATTGACGTGAAAAGCTTGAGCAAAAGGAAACATGTTACATAAAAAGATGAAAATCAAAGAAAGCAAGAGAAAAGCAAGGTTAAAAAAAGTAAAATGGTAGATATGGAAAAAGGAGACGTAAGAAAAAGCTATATTGTTTAACTAACCAAATCAGGAATTTTAATGAACATATGCCATTATTCCAAAAACATAAGATAGGGTAATATTATCAGGATAACGTTTTTTGAAGAGGCTATATATCTTTGTTAGCATTTCTCTGTTGAATGCCAGGTTGATTCCTAATATGATAACTATCATGTATGATTTAATCATAGAGGAGGAGGCTAATCTGGCATCCGTATCTGAAAGTTGGGTGGATGAAAAAGGCAACTGTAATGTAGATCCGGGGTTCTGTAGATGTTCTGTCCATCCTTCCACCTATTAGTCTCCAACTAAGCTGGCTGTGGTGATCTCTGATATGGCATTTAGATATGGTGCTTCTCTTCAGGATTTTCAATATTCACATCAAGCTACTGTAATGAAGAACACTTGGGACTTTGAGATAGTGATGACACTGAGTTGATCATTATGTTATAACCCTGACATGGGACTCACATTAAAGCCAGTATTTGTAAGTGGATGAAGCAATTACCAGATAAGCAATATAATAAAATGGATGTGTATCTTTAACCCTGTTGTCATCTTCTTGAAAAGCATATGTTGAATCCCCTACTTTTCTCAGTGATCAGATTTACATTTGCATGAAGATTTTGTTGTGTGACACATTAGAAAGCATCTAAATATTTAACAGTACTTTTAAAATCAGGCAGTAGGAAATGCAATCTTCTGCATGTCCATGAAACATTTATTTGTTATCTAAGGAAGGGACAAATGTTTTTGGAAATAAGTGCTATATATTATGAGCTAGTAGTGTCTGAATAGGGTAAAATAATAATTACCAGCCTACTTCATTAAAATTCCAGTGGATGAAACCCAGAAAAATCTTTTTAAAAAATTCTACTGATCATATTCTGCCTTCCTATGAGAATTAATCAAAACAACTAGTAGTAAGCAAGGACAGTAGATACTGCTTTATCCTGGGGTTCTTCAATGTATAATTGAAATAATTTAATACAGTAAGACAAAAACCAAAACTAAGACCATACACAGCTGAAATAAAGCAATATTTTATGGGGCCCAATATTTTATTATGGCCAAATAGTTCCATTACTGCTATGTTCAAAGGCATGGATTGGACTCTGTCTCTGTCTCTGTCTCTGTCTCTCTCTCTCTCTCTCTGTGTATGAAAAAAGAAAAAAAAAGAAAAGAAAGAACTATTGACTATGAGGTAACTATGTGGTAACCTCCCAGAGTCACTGGGAGTTGGGTGGCATATAAATTTAATAAATGATGATGATGATGATGATGATGATAACAACAACAAGAACAGCAATGTGACAGAGTACCTATAGCTAACTGGAAACCTGGCCACCTGTATTGTCAAAACCAGGTATCTCAGACTCAGTTCCCCTTGAGGATGGGTTCATTTGCATCACTGAAGCCCTTTCATACATTGACAGAAAAGTCCCTAGTAAAAACATCATGATAGGCCAATGAAAACAAATTTTGTTGTTGTTTTTATAAAACAGACCTACCTTTTCACCATTACATTTTGTCCACATCTCTAGCAGACTTTTCCACTAACCAAAACACCAGTATTATGGAATAACAACATAAAATCCTTGAACCTAATAATCTGAAACTTGGCAGGATTTATCCTGTCCAAAAAGGCACCTACGCCTGAAAATTATTCTGATTCTGCTAATAAATAAAAATTTTGGCAGTTCTTTTTTTTAATAATGTTTTGTCTATGATTTGTCATGTGTTACCTTCTCATAAAAGGATATAATTCCTGCAAATTAAGCTCAGTTTCAGATTACTTTTAAAAGAAAGCAGGCTAAACACAGATTAAATAAATACATGCTGTAACATGGAAGAAATCCATTTGGTGTTTCCCAGTTGCAGTTAATGAGGAACACATGGGTTTGTGATTTTAATCAAATTTAAGATTTGAGTCTAAGACTCCCTAACTTGTAAGGTTGTCATGGGTGGATCACAGCCAGGCTGGGGCAGAAACCTGGCCCAGCCCCTTTGAGTGAACTGGAGAGAATAATTTAGTGCCCAGAGAGAATAGGCCAGTACTGTGCTAGGGTCCTGCTTCCAGACACAGCTTTTGAGCCACAGATAAGGAGAAGCCCTAGGAAGAAAGCTTTATGAAAAATGCAGTAGCTTCTTTGCTTTAGCCCCAAACTGCAGAACATGGCTTTTGCAGAAGCCACATCTGCAGCACATCTTTATTTTGTCCCACTTGGGCATGATGGCCTACTGCATCCTTCACATGTTTTCTTCCCAGCCAAGGGAAGTTTTGCTGGGGTTTTCTGAGAGATCCTACCACAGCTGCTATTTCCCA